>NC_143035.1:7395000-7642500 GCF_057628025.1 Oncorhynchus mykiss | reverse complement strand
TGTAAGGCTGTTCCTAGAAAAGCACCATGAAAATAAGAGAAGGAAATAAGTGTGTGTGTGTCGCATACTTCCACAGCGTATTCGCTCCTCTCTTTTCCTCTTTCATTCCACCCTCGACTTCTCTCTCGCTCTTTTCCCTCGCCCTGCCCCTCTCTCCACAGTGAAAGCTTACTGCCTTTGGGGAACATTAGCATATTTACGGAGATAGGAGGTGAATGTGCTCATTTCTATTCAAACCTCTTCTGCGTGCACTCATTTCACAGCTTTGAAATGGCGCGCCGAGAAGACAGGAAATGGGGAAATGGGGAGGAAATGGAGAGAAAAAGACAGAGAGATAGAGGGGAAAGAGAAGAGGTCCAGAGAGATCCAGAAACAGTGGTAGAAAAAGGATGGAGTGAGAAAAGAGAAGGAGTAAGAGAGAGAGAGATCCAGAAACAGAGGCACAGAAAGGAGAGGGAGAAAAGAGAAGGAGTAAGAGAGAGAGAGAGAGAGAGAGAGAGAGAGAGAGAGATCCAGAAACAGAGGCACAGAAAGGAGAGGGAGAAAAGAGAAGGAGTAAGAGAGAGAGAGAGAGAGAGAGAGAGAGAGAGAGATCCAGAAACAGAGGCACAGAAAGGAGAGGGAGAAAAGAGAAGGAGTAAGAGAGAGAGAGAGAGAGAGAGAGAGAGAGAGAGATCCAGAAACATAGGCACAGAAAGGAGAGGGAGAAAAGAGAAGGAGTAAGAGAGAGAGAGAGAGAGAGAGAGATCCAGAAACAGAGGCACAGAAAGGAGAGGGAGAAAAGAGAAGGAGTAAGAGAGAGAGAGAGAGAGAGAGAGAGAGATCCAGAAACATAGGCACAGAAAGGAGAGGGAGAAAAGAGAAGGAGTAAGAGAGAGAGAGAGAGAGCGAGAGAGAGAGAGAGAGAGATCCAGAAACAGAGGCACAGAAAGGAGAGGGAGAAAAGAGAAGGAGTGAGAGAGAGAGAGAGAGATCCAGAAACAGAGGCACAGAAAGGAGAGGGAGAAAAGAGAAGGAGTAAGAGAGAGAGAGAGAGAGAGAGAGAGAGAGATCCAGAAACAGAGGCACAGAAAGGAGAGGGAGAAAAGAGAAGGAGTAAGAGAGAGAGAGAGAGAGAGAGAGAGAGAGATCCAGAAACAGAGGCACAGAAAGGAGAGGGAGAAAAGAGAAGGAGTAAGAGAGAGAGAGAGAGAGAGAGAGAGAGATCCAGAAACAGAGGCACAGAAAGGAGAGGGAGAAAAGAGAAGGAGTAAGAGAGAGAGAGAGATCCAGAAACAGAGGCACAGAAAGGAGAGGGAGAACGATGCAATACGTGGCCTCCAGGTCATCACAACAATATATATTCTGAGTCACACGGTAGTAGAGCGGGAGGGAACAAAAGGCAAGGTTCAAGGTCAGGGTCAAGGTTGTGAGATCATGGGGAGTGGAAGAGGTCAAAACTGCAATCCCTGTTTACAGGCATTCACAGTCAATGAACGTAGTGGTTTTAACCTAACCATGATTGTAATGCAGGTGTGTGTGTGTGTGTGTGTGTGTGTGTGTGAGAGAGCGAGAGCGTGTGATATTATTACCCTTACCTGACCATGTAGTCGTTGCGAACCAGCAGCAGGTGCTGCATCAGAGACAGGAAGTGTGTTTCGGCCTTGGAGTCTTTGACCGTGTTCATCAGGATCTGGAAGACCTCGGTCACGTCAGTACGACCGCATGGTTAAGGACCACAACCTCAAGTGGTCAGAGCAGTCATCAACGCCCTGAATCAATCCATCCCTACTAATAAGATATACTACTGTGTTTAGAGGCGACCCAATCTACAGTAACCTGGTTCCAATATAGTTTACTACCGCTTTACATGCAGTAGTCATTGTGTGATATTGTGAAGGATTTATGTGGCAAAGACAAAGCCCTGTTAAAGACTGGTATCAGTATCTGATCAAAGGCTAAGTAGCTTCCTGATCCGTTTATTACTGTGATCAAATGCATCTCAGTCATGGTGACCAGAGCCAAGGCAATCAACAAGGTAAAACAAAAGCCCTGAAGAATTCCTTGTGCTTTTGTGTGAGAAACTATTATGGCACCTTGGAGCCACCTGGTGGTGAAATGTAGGAATGTACGTTAGAGGACAGTGACCTGACTGGTAGGTTGCACCCTGTTCCCTATAGAGTGGGCTACCCTATAGACCGTGGTAGGTTGCACCCTGTTCCCTATAGAGTGGGCTACCCTATAGACCGTGATCAACAGTAGTGCACTGTATAAGGTACAACTTGAGACAGCTATACGATAAACTTGTATCACCTTAACATCTGAACCAAAGTAACTTCCCTTCATAGACAGACTTTTTGAGCCTCCCTGGTGGTGGAAGGATATTCCATCTCGATGCGCACGTCGTTGAGGCGGGCCTGGAGTTCATCAGAGTCATCCTCGGCCTGCTCGTCAAAAACACTGAGCTGCACCCTCAGCTCCTCATTCTCTATGGTCCGAATATCCTACAGGACCCAGGGAGGAGGAGGGAGAGAGAGAGAGAGAGAGAGAGAGAGAGAGAGGGAGGTGGGAGGAGAGAGAGAGGGAGGTGGGAGGGGGGGGGGGGTGGGGAAGAGGAGAGTAAGAGGGAGGGAAAGGTGGGTTGAAGATTGGAGGGGGGGTTCAATAAAAATCCAAACTTCCCTGAACCTACAGGTAAACATGAGTGTTTGGAACCTGTCTGTGTGACTCACCGTCAGCAGGTCTCGTAGGCCCAGTCTCAGCAGCTCTGAGCGGATGTGGATCCTGTAGTCCAGCTCTTCTCCTCGACTGATGAGAGCGTTGATGAGCTGCATACAGCCATTCTTCAAGGCGATGTTGGGCTTGTTCATACCTAAGAGGAGTGGCTGAAACCTCTCATTGTCCTGCTTTTCTGCCTCCTCAGTGATGGCCTCCAGAACACGCTCATGACTACAGACGGCGTTACATATTAATGCACAGAAAGGTACACACACACAAAAACACATTCTCCCACTCCCAAACACACAGACACACACACCTAAACAGATACTTACAGGTTGTCAGGGTGTTCCAGGATGCAGATGGCCGAGAGCAGTTTCACCACATCCACCATCATGTGAGGGACCCGGGGGTTGATGGCTCGGACCAGCAGAGGGATGCCCTCGGCAGACGTCAACATGGCCTTCAGACCATACTTGTTGTTCATGAAGGCTTTGAGACAGCGCACAATCTCGTGTTGACACTTCATGCCCATGTTTCTAACCGGAGGAGAGAGGAGGGGGGGGGGGGGGGTGTGTTATTGTACATAAGGGGGTTTCCAAACCAAACAAGTAGCAAATCCACTGGAGCGTTCTAGGAGTCTCTTGCTAGGTGTGCACTGTAATGTAAAGGGTAAGTACACCAACCAAATCTACATTTCAACAACAACAACAACAAAGTAGTCTTCTGATGTGGTTAAAACATTGTTGTGGACTTACAACACCAAATTAAGTTGTTGTTCTATTTTACAAAGTGTCATTTGAGTGAAAACTTGAAAGAACTGGAGGAAACGGAAACCTGGAAAAGGTCAACAGACGAGGAATTTTGTTGGGGGGAAAAATCTATGGAATCAGGCAAAAAGAGAAAACTGATTTAATAAAGCCTACTTCCGGGTACTGGTCTCTTTCCTCCTGGAGTAAAGGTTCATGTAAAAGGGGGTTAGAGGGGGTACAGGGGTAGCTAGGTAGGTAAAAGGGGTAACAGGAGCTTGATATATCTTACGGGTACTCGTCCTTCTCCTCCTGGATTTTCCTCATGATGTTGAGCAGCAGAACCAGGCCCTCGTCTCCAAAGTTCTGCACCCAGCTGACAGGGTTGTTGTTGAGGGAGACCCGGAGTGATTCCAGACAGCTCAGGAGCTGTGCGTCTCTGGGCTCAGTCCTCAGCTCCTGGATGTATATCATGGCTGACTTGGAGCTCTCCTTCTGGTTCTGACCCTAGCTCACACACACACACACACACGGCAGTAGTGTAAAAGGACATAAAGAGGACAAGTTACCGCTGCTCCAGGTCTACTGTGTATGTTATGAAGGTATGACTGATCCCAGTACCTCAACCTTTGTTACTCACAGCTTTGGACGTGTGGAGGTACTGAGACACCATCTCTCGTTTGATGACGATGTCTTTCGCCCGCAGAGGCCGCTGCTTCTCCTCGTTCAAGTTCATATCCACCTGGAGAGAGAGAGCAGGGGGAAAGAGAGGGGGGAGAGCAAGCGAGAAAGGGAGGGGAGGGAGAGCGAGCGAGAGGGAAGAGAAAGAGAGGGGGAGGGGAGAGAGAGCGAGAGAGAAGAGAAAGAGAGAGGGGGGGAAAGAAAGAGAGAGGGGGAGGGGAGAGAGAGAGAGGGGGGGGGGAGGGGGGGGAGACAGAGAGATACATTTAAGTCAGCGTCCCAAAAGATACAGACAAATAGCCTGTAGTCCACACCCAGTAGACAATCATTGTCTCTTTCTTTAACCCTCTTCTCTCTCACCAGCATCTGTTCGAAGAGTTCCAGGACGTATTCGTCAGGGTGGTCATGCAGCATGGTCCCCTGGGTAGGAACCTCGTAGTGGGCAGCGTTGGAGTGGCGCTGCCCGGCTGCATGAGGCTTCTCCTTGTCCTTCTTCATCCTCATGCTGGTGAAACGCTCCAACTGCAGGGGGGTCAAAGGAGAGTGGTCAGAGGTCACACAGGGAGATATGAGGGTTATCCCAGTTCAACCCCAACCCTGTGGATTGGATAGGTCAGGGCAAAGAGGTTGATTTGGAATTGGGCATCAGATTCCATTGGACATTCAGACGTCATAAATGACTAAATATCACTGTGAAAAACGTTCAGCTTCACTCATGTGTGTGCTAGAATAAAATGAAGCAGGGTCACAGGGTGATGTCATCAACATACCAGTTCATACCACATACTGTTTACCGGGGTACTTGGAAATAGCCACTGGAAGGCTTTTCAATATCATCAAAACCGTTGAAACTATTTATTAGAAGTTTTTCCATTACACTCATATTGGTAGCCACTTTAAACTCTACGGGACAGTTAACCTAACACAGGCTAATGTGATTAATGTGTTAATCTAACTGCACTGTCTGATTTACAGTAGCTATTACAGTGAAAGAATACCATGGTATTGTTTAAGGGGAGTGCACAATTATGAACTTGAAAATGTACTAATAAACCAATTAAGCACATTTGGCCCGTCTTGATATAACATTTTGAACAGATATGCAATAGTTAATTTGATCAGTCTAAAAATGTGCATACACTGCTGCCATCTAGTGGCCAAAATTTTAATTTCACCTGGGCTGGAATAATACATTATGGTCTCTCGCTTGCATTTCAAAACACATGCTTTTTTCCCTTTGTATTATCTTTTACCAGATCTAATGTGTTATATTGTCCTACATTAATTTCACATTTCCACAAACTTCAAAGTGTTTCCTTTCAAATGGTATCAAGAATATGCATGTCCTTCCTTCAGGTCCTGAGCTACAGGCAGTTAGATTTGGGTATGTTACTTTAGGTGAAAATTGACAAAAAGGGGGAGGATCTTTATTAAGTAAATACCTGCACTCAACTTGTGCAATACGTTACGAGATAAAGCAGATTGCGTTCTTGGCTGGCAGCCACACAAGTAAATTAGTTTACATTGAGAAATCTTGGCATTTTTTTTGCAAAAACGATGCATGGCCACCATATGTCTAATGTTTATGAGACGAGAGAATGTAGCCAGCTGCATTTTCTAATGTTTTGCTTAAAGTTAAGCTTGCATTTTACAGGAGAAAATAAGGCTGGCTACACAGAAAAGCATCAGAGAAAAGTTGCACATCAGTCAGAGCTCTATCTGCTGATAGAATGCCTGTTTGTGAATTCTCACCTAAGTGGATAAGTGCAACTGAAGCACAAAATAAGTCTGATGCCGAGCAGAAATGACAGAAGCACTTTAGAAATAGGTTTACAAGACGCAGCAAGATATTATGGGTTTTATATTGTTTACCTGAATAAAAAAAACAAAGAATTCTGAGTTAATGCTACCCTACCCCTAAGTTCGCATGTATATTTTAGTAATTTAGCAGACGCTCTCATCCAAAGTGACATACAGGAGCAATTAGGGGTAAGGGCCTTGCTCAAGGGCACATTGGCAGATTATTAACCTAGTGGGCTCAGGGATTCGAACCAGTAAAAAAAAATGAAATTTGGTTCCTCCCACCTATAGTGCCTTCGGAAAGTATTCAGACCCCTGGACCTTTTCCACTTTGTTACGTTACAGCCTCATTTTAAAATGGATTAAACAAAAAAATCCTCAGCAATCTACAGACAATACCCCATATTGACAAAGCGAAAACAGGTTTATATATATTTGCAAATGTATTACAAAAAATAATAACAATCTGAAATACCTTATTCACATAAGTATTCAGTCCCTTTACAATGAGACTCAAAATTGAGCTCAGGTAAATCCTGTTTCCATTGATCATCCGTGAGATGTTTCTACTTGATTGGAGTCCACCTGTGGAAATTTAATGGACTGGACATGATTTGGAAAGGCCCAAACCTGTCTACATAAGATCCCACAGTTGACAGTGCAGGTCAGAGCAAAAGCCATGAGGTCGAAGGAATTGACTGTAGAGCTCCGAGCCAGGATTGTGTCGACACAGATTTGGGGAAGGGTATCAAAAAAATGTCTGCAGCATTGAAAGTCTCCAAGAACACAGTGGCCTCCATCATTCTTAAATTGAAGAAGTTTGGAACCACCAAGACTCTTCCTAGAGCTGGCTGCCCGGCCAAACTGAGCAATCGGGGGAGAAGGGCCTTGGTCAGGGAGGTGACAAAGTACCCGATGATCACACTGACAGAGCTCCAGAGTTCCTCTGTGGATATGGGAGAACCTTCCAGAAGGACAACCATATCTGCAGCACTACACCAATCAGGCCGAGAGAGTGGCCGCACGGAAGCCACTCCTCAGTAAAAAGGCACATAAACATAAACTCCAAGTGGGCTGTTATCAAAAGCACCTAAAGACTCTCAGACCACGAGAAATAAGATTCTCTGGTCTGATGAAACCAAGATTGAACTCTGGCCTTAGCGGCAAGCGCCACGTCTGGAAGAAACCTGGCGCCATCCCTGCGGTGAAGCATGGTGGTGGCAGTATCACGCTGTGGAGATGTTTTCAGCGGCAGGGACTGGGAGACTAGTCAGGATCGAGGGAAAGATGAACGGAGCAAAGTACAGAGAGATCCTTGATCAAAACCTGCTCCAGAGTGCTCAGGACCTCAGACCGGGGCGAAGGTTCACCTTCAAACAGGACAACAATCCTAAGCACACAGCCAAGCCAACGCAGGAGTTGCTTTCGGGCAAGTCTCTGAATGTCCTTGAGTGGCCCAGCCCGGACTTGATCCCGAACGAACATCTCTGGAGAGACCTGAAAATAGCTGCCCAGCAACACTCCCCATCCAACCTGACAGAGCTTGAGAGGATCTGCAGAGAAGAATGGGAGAAACCCCCCAAATACAGGTGTGCCAAACTTGCAGCGTCATTTGCAAGAAGACTCGAGGCTGTAATCGCTGCCATAGGTGCTTCAACAAAGTACTGAGTAAAGAGTCTGAATACTTATGTAAATTTGATTTGTTTTTTTATGAAAGTTTTAAAATAAATTACACATTTTTTAAAACCTGTTTTTGCTTTGTCATTATGGGGTATTGTGACAATTGAAGAAAACAACAATTTAATCAATTTTAGAATAAGGATCTAACCTAAAAAATGTGGGAAAAGTGAAGGGGTCTGTATACTTTCCAAATGCACTGTATACAGTATACACACTACATGGCTATACACAGAAGTTTGTGGACACCTGCTCGTTGAACATCTCATTCCAAAATCACGGGCATTAATATGTAGTTGGTCCCCACCTTTGCTGCTATAACAGCCTCCACTCTTCTGGGAAGGCATTCCCCACTAGATGTTGTAAAATTGATGCTTCCATTCAGCCACGAGAGCATTAGTGAGATGACACAATAATGTCGGGCGATCAGGCCTGGCTCGCAGTCGGCATTCCTATTCATCCCAAAAGTGTTTGATGGGGTTGAGGTGCAGGCCAGTCAAGTTCTTCCAAACCGATCGACAAACCATTTCTGTAAGGACCTCACTTCGTGCTTGGGGGCATGGTCATGCTGAAAAAGAAAAGGGCCTTCCCAAAACTTTTGCCACAAAGTTGGAAGCACAGAATCGTCTAAAATGGCATTGTACGCTGTAGCGTTAAGATTTCCCGAACCATGAAAAACAGCCCCAGAGCATTATTCCTCCTCCACCAAACTTTACAGTTGACACTGTGCATTGGGGCAGGTAGCATTTTCCTGGCTGGCGCTTGGCATTGTGATCTTAGGCTTGTGTGCGGCTGCTCGGCCATGGAATCCTATTTCATGAAGCTCCAGACGAACAGTTCTTGTGCTAACGTGGCTTCCGGAATCAGTTTGGAATTTGGTAGTGAGCGTTGGAATTTGGTAGTGAGCGTTGCAACCAAGGGCATACAATTTAAGCACAACACGTTTCAGCTAGAGGTCAACCGATTATGATTTTTCAACGCCGATAACGATTATTGGAGGACCAAAAAAAGCCGATACCGATTAAAATCGGCCAATTCTTTTAAAATGTATTTATTTGTAATAGTGACAATTACAACAATACTGAATGAACACTTATTTTAACTTAATATAATACATCAATAAAATTAATTTAGCCTCAAATAAATTATGAAACATGTTCAATTTGGTTTAAATAATGCAAAAACAAAGTGTTGGAGAAGAAAGTAAAAGTGCAATATGTGCCATGTAAGAAAGCTAACGTTTAAGTTCCTTGCTCAGAACATGAGAACATATGAAAGCTGGTGGTTCCTTTTAACATGAGTCTTCAATATTCCCAGGTAAGTAGTTTTGGGTTGTAGTTATTATAGGAATTATAGGACTATTTCCCTCTATACCATTTGTATTTCATTTAACCTTTGACTATTGGATCTTCTTATAGGCACTTTAGTATTGCCAGTGTAACAGTATAGCTTCCGTCCCTCTCCTCGCTCCTACCTGGGCTCGAACCAGGAACACATCGACAACAGCCACCCTGGACGCAGCGTTACCCATGCAGAGCAAGGGGAACAACTACTCCAAGTCTCAGAGCAAGTGACGCATGAAGCATTGCGAGAGCTGCTGGCAAAACACACAAAAGTGCTATTTGAATGAATGCTTACGAGCCTGCTGCTGCCTACCACCGCTCAGTCAGACTGCTCTATCAAATCATAGACATAATTATAACATAATAACACACAGAAATACGAGCCTTCGGTCATTAATATGGTCGAATCCGGAAACTATCATCTCGAAGAAAAAAAAAACATTTATTCTTCAGTGAAATACAGAACCGTTACGTATTTTATCTAACGGGTGGCATCCAAGTCTAAAAAATCCTGTTACATTGCACAACCTTCGATGTTATGTCATAATTATGTAAAATTCTGGCAAAAAATTAGTTCGCAACGAGCCAGGCAGCCCAAACTGTTGCATATACCCTGACTCTGCGTGCAATGAATGCAAGAGAAGTGACAATTTCACCTGGTTAATAAATATGCAGGTTTAAAAATATATACTTCTGTGTATTGATTTTAAGGAAGGCATTGATGTTAATGGTTAGGTACATTCGTGCAACGATTGTGCTTTTTTCGCAAATGCGCTTTTGTTAAATCATCCCCCGTTCGGCGAAGTTGGCTGTCTTTGTTAGGAAGAAATCATCTTCACACAGTTCGCAACGAGCCAGGCGGCCCAAACTGCTGCATATACCCTGACTCTGTTGCAAGAGAAGTGACACAATTTCCCTAGTTAAAATACATTTTAGCAGGCAATATCAACTAAATATGCAGGTTTAAAAATATATACTTGTGTATTGATTTTAAGAAAGGCATTGATGTTTATGATGTTTATTGGAGCAACGACAGTCCTTTTTCGCAAATGCGCACCGCATCGATTATAAGCCACGCAGGACACGCTAGATAAACTAGTAATATCATCAACCATGTGTAGTTAACTACTGATTATGATTGATTGATTGATTGTTTTTTATAAGATAAGTTTAATGCTAGCTAGCAACTTACCGTGACTTCTTACTGCATTCGCGTAACAGGCAGGCTCCTCGTGGAGTGCAATGTAAGGCAGGTGGTTAGAGCGTTGGACTAGTTAATCTAAGGTTACAAGATTGAATCCCCGAGCTGACAAGGTACAAATCTGCCGTTCTGCCCCTGAACAAGGCAGTTAACCCACCGTTCCTAGGCCGTCATTGAAAATAAGATATGTTCTTAACTGACTTGCCTAGTTAAATAAAGGTGGTAAAAAAAAAAAATAAATACAAATAAAAATTCTGTGTCCACAAATACCGATTTCCGATTGTTATGAAAACTTGAAAATGGCCCTAAATAATCGGCTATTCTGATTAATCGGTCGGCCTCCAGTTTCAGCAATCCCGTTCTCTGAGCTTGTGTGGGCTACCACTTCGCAGTAGAGCCGTTGTGGCTCCTAGACATTTCCACTTCACAATAACAGTACTTAGAGTTGACCGGAGCAGCTCTAGCTCAGAAATTTGATGAACTGACTTGTTGGAAAGGTGCCATCCTATGACGGTGCCACTTTGTAAGTCACTGAGCTCTTCAGTACGGGCCATTATGCTGCCAATGTTTGTCTATGGAGATTGCATGGCGGTGTGCTCAGTTTTATACACCGGTCAGCAACGGGTGTGGCTGAAATAGGTGTGTCCACATACTTTTGGCCATGAAGTGTATAACTTCATGAGCTGGATTGCTTGTCTTTGCAATTTGTTTATTTTTATTTGTGCTCTTACGCTAGCAGCCTCCATGGAAATTCGCTATTACTTGGGCTAATTCTGTTAGCATTCTGGTAATAGAGGCCCAATGGGCTTTTTTTTGCATCATTTGCCGCACACCTTGTGTGCTAAACCAGTAATACCGTAAATACCGGGGTAGGCAGTCGTTCTTAAACTGACTTGTGTGCTAAACCAGTAATACCGTAAATACCGGGGTAGGCAGTCGTTCTTAAACTGACTTGTGTGCTAAACCAGTAATACCGTAAATACCGGGGTAGGCAGTCGTTCTTAAACTGACTTGTGTGCTAAACCAGTAATACCGTAAATACCGGGGTAGGCAGTCGTTCTTAAACTTACTTGTGTGCTAAACCAGTAATACCGTAAATACCGGATTAGGCAGTCGTTCTTAAACTGACTTGTGTGCTAAACCAGTAATACCGTAAATACCGGGGTAGGCAGTCGTTCTTAAACTGACTTGTGTGCTAAACCAGTAATACCGTAAATACCGGGGTAGGCAGTCGTTCTTAAACTGACTTGTGTGCTAAACCAGTAATACCGTAAATACCGGGGTAGGCAGTCGTTCTTAAACTGACTTGCCTAGTTAAAGAAAAAGGTTAAATACATTTAAAGTAAAATAACCTTTGAGTAGCAGACTTCCTGTGAGATCATAGCTTGTTTAACCCCTTCCTGCCCTGGGCCTAACCTACCTACAACCCCCCAACCCAGACCCAACCTGTAACCTAGGCCGGCCCTTCAGACGAACCACTGAGTCAGGGAGGCACAGACGGACAGGCAGGCACCATTCAACAGTATGTGTCGATACAACCAGGGTGAGTAGTACAGACAACATGGTTGAGTTATTATGGGGTGTTACTGCAACAACCAGGCTCATGGGGGTTGTAGTGTGGTATGGATAGAGGGGCATGGGGAGGGGTTAGTAGTGGACTACAGGGTGAGATGAGATGCAACAAAGACAGTCAGATGATTATGACTGGGATGTGGGCACACACAAACACACACACAACCTACCTCATCAGGAATCAGCCGTTTGAGTTTCTGTACAGAGAGGGGAGGGGGAGGAGTGGGGGGGTTGAGAGAACGAGTGAAAGAAAGAAATAGGGAGATTGAACAGGGGAAGAGGGAGACATTGAGGGATACGGGGAGATCGAGGGAGGGATTAAGGGACAGACAGAAGGAGAGAAAGAGAGGGAGTGGGGGAGAGAGGAAAGGATCAATTAGGATCAGACAGGGAACGTCTCTACAAAGGTCATCATTAATCATTGCGGACAGAGGGGAATAGGCTACAGGTAGATCAATATCACAATAACAGACTACTTCATTAAACACAGTTACACATTACACACTGGATCAATCAAGAACATACACACTTAGATTAGCTCACTAATTCCTCTTGTACGACGTCATGGATCATCTGAACAATTCCACATGCAGGGATTGATCCATTTTATTTTGCGATTAGGGGATTTCAGATTTTTTTTGACAGGTAGAATGACAGTACAATTGCACTAGCAAATCCTTGCCACAAGGTGTCAGGCTACACCAATGAATAGCTTAGTGAAGGCAGGGTCTCAATTGATAATTGGCCAACACCAGGTGGCGCTGAAGATCACACACAAATCGAAACACAACTATGGAAAGCTTATGGGGCAAGTTCCTCACTTCCTATGTTTGCATTCTACATAACTGCAAAAGATAAGCCAGAAATAAGATGCATGATCTCTGTAACGGTGCTTCCAAACATGGCCCATAATGACTGTCCCACATGCCAGCATCTGGAGCCAATCAGCAGCCACCCAGAGGGTCACAGGCCACAGAACACACACTGAACAACAACCTAGGCTCAACATGTTCAACGGCTTTATAAAGTCAACCTTCAGGGGAAGACAAACAGAGGAACACACACACACACACACCTCTCATCTCTCTCTGAGCCAGCCTTCCTAGGTTGTCGGATATAGGATATATGTCGGATATAGGCTTTAATTAGGTAAGAAGTCTAATTAGAAGGCTCTTTATCAAAGTGATTTGATTTGTCAACTGTGCCTTTTCTCATTGTAAAAAAATAAATAAAATGGTTACTTTATCCAAATGTTGAATAGGCAGATAAATACATGTTTATGCAGGGGGGGATAATAGCCTACTACTTTGGAGATCATAAAAACAATTAAATAAATGATGTTACTTGGCTGGTCACTGATCGGCTCTCTGTAGCAATTCATTCTATGCAGGTGGGTCGGGTTGAAGAGAAAAATCTGTCCAGAATGCTTGATTTTGAAAGAAGCTAACCACACTTAGCTAGATAGCTAACTAGCTACTAAATTAGCAGACCAAATGCACAACTGCAGAGCATTTAGCACATTTTAGACAGTTAACTAAATAGTTACAAGATATCTAGCTGTCAAACATTTAGTTGTAAATTCCATACTGTGACTCACAAGGCTCTAGTCTCTTGTCATTGTGTGCTTGTAAACAAACACCACGTGACTGGGGACAACCAGTAGGCTTCATCATGAAAAATGATGTGACAGGTGAAATAAAGTACGCAATCTTCTTTATCTCCTAACGTATAGCACACGTTGACTGCAAGTATTTACTTAAAAAGTAGCTACAAATATTATTTTTTTTAAAATATTTTTTTTTAAACTTCAAATAAATAGTTTCAACGGTATTGAAAAAAAAAACATCCCGTGACTTTTTCCAAATACCCGGTATACCGCCCAAGCCTATATTACCTTCTGGTAACTTTCACACAAGTACTTTGGGAACACATTCAGATTGATGTCTGCCATCCCGGTCCCAGCCATTATGACCCTCATCAAAGAACTATTAGGTCTGCAGCTAGACTGAATAGGAGTCGTGATGTGTTGGACGTCTGCTCCATTCTATTTCTATGGTTTTGGGCTGACATTAACTGCTACCCTTTAAGAAATACCAGACATGGTATGAGGAACTTGTGGCTCACAAATGTCAAAGGAATGGAACGGGAGTCAACCTACCTCCCTCAAAACACACACACACACACACACACACACACACACACACACACACACACACACACACACACACACACGTTTTAATATGCAGCACCCCAGTTATCCAACCTCTATAGGTTAACAATACGCGTGAACTCACGAGGGCTCAACCGTTAAACTGATGTGTATTCAAACACACTCATGGGCACATACACAAACAAAAAGGCCGACACTGCACATTCTTGTTCACATGATAGATGTTATCACACAGGGTGCTATTTGGGAAGCAGCCAAAGAGCTGGTAATGGAGACTACCTGTGTAGTGCTGTTCTTCTATAGTACACAATGTGAATATCCTCTAATGACGGAAACAAACATTATGTGGCCACATAAATGCATTTTCAAAGCTACAGCACACAAAGGACCTGCTTCGTGCTTTCATTTTTGGCAAGGAATACAAAAATACTGCGATAGTGGTATCGTCCTGGGCCTAATTCTTATACAGGTCAGTGTGATGACCAATTGGTGTTCGTCTCCTGCAGTGAACACGGATCCTGATCCCCTCTACTGGGGGGTTTCCGCTTAGGCTACATCGACGACAACAAGTGCGGGCGCAAACACGCAGCTCAACGTTTCCGTCAGAAATTGAGCCAGACAACGTAACCGGAAAGATAGGAATTTACCGGACATCCATATGCATTGGGTGCGTAACGTAATAGGGCATCCACCCGCGGTGCTCAAAATACCATCTATAGATGATCGTAATTCATATGAACAGAATAGAAAACAGCCTGTAAAGTCGTAATAAAATAAAGTAGTACGATGTTCTTATACCAACATGAAAGGTTTTGTTGAAAAGCAAATCATTACTCTAGGTGGCCACAAAAATGAAGAAATTGTAAAACTGATGTTGGACAATGAAATCCGATATGTAAATTAACATGCGTTAAGGCTGGGTCGTTAAGAGAAAGCTTATTGTACAATGCTCTTGTGAAACGAGGCCCGAGCCATGCATTTATGAAAGCACTTGTTACCCTGACGCAGCCATTCTAAAAACAGCTGATGCCATGATGGTGCCATTTAACCCACAAGGCCTGAACGTGAGAATACAGACACAAAGAACTCTGGGTAATCACACAGGAAACAGAGTGTGTATATGAGAGAGAGATAGGAGAAAATGTCCAAAGTTATATTCCCCCCACCACACATAGCCTTCACACTGTCAGGTCAGGCCACCAGCTTAACTCGGAGTAATTAGAAAGAGATGAGAACAGGCTGCTTTCCTTGTGAGAACTTCACAAAGAGGATCACCACACACACACAAGTGCTGTGTAATTATCCTTCTAAAAAGTACCCTGCTTTACAGGCACTTGCCCGGAAAACCACACAGAGTTCCCAAAGGACCATCATTAAACAAAGACAAAAAGAAGCACAGAACCAAAAGAGCAGAAGAAATGTATTTGGTTCTTGTGGTTCCTAGGAAACGTAGTGGAAGTCAGCATTTAAGCGCTTGGCTTGTGACAAGAACATAATGAGCCAGTCAGCCTCTCTTCACAGCACTGTCACTACTAATGTACAGCTCCCACCCAGAACCATAAGACAGCACTCTGTGTGTGTGTGTGTGTGTGTGTGTGTGACAGCTATGCTGAGCGAGAGGGACAAAGAAAGCAAGAGAGCAGATTGAGAAATCGAAGAGAAAGAGAGAAAAAGAGCCCGTGTTGAGATGTGTTATTACACACACTTGAACCATTACTCACTTCCCTTTAGAGACAAGCAGAGGTCAGAGTAATGTCACAGTAACTTAACTGACCAACTGAATGATTAAGGAATAACACCTTTATTGCACCTGTGATCTCTCTCTCTCACACACACACTTGGTGTTTCCTTCTGAAAAACAAAGTCCAGTTTAGACCACGGTTTATACTACTGCTAGTTACATACCTATTAAGGAGAAAATGACTATTTTGGAGAGGGATGGATAGAGGGAGATTGTGCATGTTGTTATCTCCACTGTGGCTGTTGATGTGAGTGTTTGCAGCATTGCCATGGCTCCCTGGTGGCGGCTGTGCTCCGCTGAGCGGTGAGGGATGATGTCACCGGGAGGGGTTCTCTAGCAGGCGACACGCCCGTACACAAGTGACACAACACTTCCTGTTCACAGATACCACGGGAAGTCAGTAACATAGTGAAACCTGACTCACTATCAGTCCCGAGGGGAGATCTAGGAAATCACATCCTTCTTTATTCCAACATGGTGTATTAGTGTTGTCACGATACCAGAATGGACTTCGATACCAGGTTTAGTATCACGATACGCGATACCGTCATGACACTCGATTCCAAAACGACACCAACACAATACAGCGACAAAAAGTCAGGCCTAGTCACATTACAGGTGAATGCGTATTATTCAATAGGTGAGTTGAGCTGGTTTTAGCTGATTTCACGGGGCTACACATGACAAACAATCCCTTCTGTTTACGACTTATTTTAATAGCAACTGCTAAGAGAACATTTTATTGAGCAACAATATTGGCATAGAAGAAGCAATCACTTATTTTATAAAAGTGTGCGCTGTCTAAGTAATGACATGTGCAAGGCAGAATGCGGCTGTGGAATCTGACCTTGTGGGTATGCAACATGGTGGAAACCAGACGGGAGACGAATTCGTTTTTTTGTGACAATCAGCATATTTTGCTTTTACGGTTTGCATATTATCACAAACAACAAACAAAGTACCAGGGTAGAGTGAACTGATGTTGCTTCAGCTGTAAGCTAGCAGGGAAAGTTACCCTACAATTAAAAAGGTGGAAGCCACCGGTGTCTTGCTTTGCAAAAGTGTTCTAGCCTGTATGGGCATTGTTCTGCGACAACAGTAATGAACAGTTTTAACACTCCTACATACTGTCGGTGCATTATTCCAGTGTGTTAACGTCCACGCAGCATCAGTGGGGAGATAACGCAACCCAGAAAGCTCTAGCGATGATTGAACAAGTGGAGTGGGCACTTTGCTCTGATAGACCGACTTGAGCCTCTCATTCACCTTAGACATTTGACAGAAGTACTGAACGTAAAAAAATTAGAGTATCGAGCAGTTTCATTTTTTTTTGTGTGAAAAATACAGAGGTTTCGATACGCCGTGCAACACTAGTGCGCGTGTTACATGCTGAACACACCGCTTGCGTTACTTGCGTTTGCGTTGCAAAATAACATTTACACATGCATGTTATTCAACCATTCCATCCAAACTGGTCGTGCGCAGACTCGCGCGTGTCCGGTGTTGTCAGGATGCTGCTGTGTGCCTTAAGGCAGGCAGCCACTGGTTAGGCCTAGGTGTGTTACACGTGGCTACATTGCGTACTTTGTCCCTGAGGAACACTTGACTGTTTACACATGATCAAACACTCGTTGAGAGATAAACAACTTGACAGAGAGAGAAGAGAGACAAGCATACACACAACTAACACATGACGAACACAGAATGGTAATGATCATTCACAACAAAAAAAAAAAAAAAAAAAAAAGAGGCAAAAATAATGCTGGTAAATCAACTGAGACATTAACATAACACCAGCAGTCACTTTACATGACATGGAATGGTTTGCTTTCCTTAAAACCACCCCAAAGCTTAACATACTCAGTCAACACAGAAACACAACAAAACTCACGACCAACAAGCCACGCACCAGCAGCACACTCTAAGCCAGGGATCTAGATTAAGCCACGGCCTGTTTTTTTCCCTCTTGAGCAGACGGTCATGTGACCAAACAGAAGCCCAAAACATAATCATTTCCAACCTTGCTTACATTTGTATGAGACCACATTATCCCTCGATTACGCGTGGGAATGCTTTGGAAAAGATTTCCCAAATTAAAACCATTTGTAGCGAATTCGCTTTTTTCAGAAAACAGGGGGGGGGGGGGGGGGGGCAAATAAAATCAGAAGCAGTTCCATGGGTTAGGTCTATATTTGACAGTTCACAAAAACAAAACAAAAAAATCTGACAGCTTCATCATACCCCTTTTCCACCCATGCCACCCCCCTGGCAGTGTGTATATAAAGTAACCAGGAAGTCCTTGGTTATATTAGGCTCCTTCCTTTTTATTATTTCACATCAGACTGTCTCCCTGGTTCACTGTGGCTGGCACTTACGCCTGACCGACCCCTGCTCCCTGTGTGTGTGTGTGTGTGTGTGTGTGTGTGTGTGTGTGTGTGTGTGTGTGTGTGTGTGTGTGTGTGTGTGTGTGTGTGTGTGTGTGATGCATAGCCTCCATGCAAGTCTTCATGAGTGTGTCCAAGTGGGGCGTTTTTTTCCGCATGACTGCGCCATCCTTGAAGGGCCGTCCCTAATGATAAAACAAAAAAAACTAGCCCAGAACAACAAGAGAGGTTAACGCGATCCGGCCATGTCTGTACTGCTGCATGACGGCCTGTAAGCATTTCCGCTGGCAGATAAGTGAGAGAGTCATTAAAGAATGTAGAGCGCATTCCCACTGAAACCATGTCTGTCTGGTGGTATTACACACAGGCTGGCGGACATATTATGTAGGATCATTTAGAAATGTTAGGGGAATCGTCAACAACCTGCTTAATGTGGCATGCCCCACCTGAATAGAATACTAATGAGGCTATGTACGAAATGTGTGATTTGCATGTACTGTAAAAGCAACATGCCAAAAGGAGTTCAACTCTGAACAGAAAAGGCTTCCATTCATAACGTGCAGGCACCAAAAGACGCTGCTGAATGTAAAATCCAATCAAATACAACAGATTTAGACATTACCGTGAAATGCTTACTTACGAGCCCTTAACCAAAATGCTGAGTTAAAAAGAAAAGTGAAATAATGAGGATATAAACAGTGCCTTCGGAAAGTATTCAGACCCCTCGACTCTTTCCACATTTTGTTACATTAGTCTTATTCTAAAAACGGATTCAATAAAAAAAAAACTCAGCAATCTACACACAACCCCCATAATGACCAACTGAACACAGGTTTAGACATGGTTGCAAATATGAAACAAAGATTGAACTCTTTGGCCTGAATGCCAAGCTTCACGTCTGGAGGAAACCTGGCACCATCCCTACGGTGAAGCATGGTGGGGATATTTTTCAGCGGAAGGGACTTTGGGGCTAGTCAGGATCGAGGCAAAGATGAACGGCGCAAAGTACAAAGAGATCCTTGATAAAATAATATGCTATTTTGAGCTCTCGGGACCTCAAAATAGGGTTAAGGTTCCCCTTCCAACAAGACAACAACCCTAAGCACACAGCCAAGACAAAGCAGGAGTGGCTTCGGGACAAGTCTCTGAATGTCTTTGGGTGGCCCAGTCAGAGCCCGGACTTAATCCTGATTGAACATCTCTGGAGAGACCTAAAAATAGCCTTGCAGCAACGCTCCCAATCCAACCTGACAGAGCTTGAGAGGATCTACAGAGAAGAATGGGAGAAACTCCTCAAATACAGGTGTCAAACTTGTAGTGTAATACCCAAAAAGACTGTAATCATTGCCAAAGGTGCTACAACAAAGTACTGAGTAAAGGGTCTGAATACTTAAGTAAATGTAATAAGATTTTTCATAAATTAACAACAGTAAAAAATAAATAAATCGTTTCTGCTTTGTCATTGTGGAGTAGTGTGTGTAGATTGATGAGGGGGGGAAAACAATTGAATACATTTTAGAATAAAGCTGTAACCTAATAAAATGTGGAAAAGGTAAAGGGGTCTGATACTTTCAGAAGGCACTGTACAAGGGGTACAGGATAAAGTGACTATGCATAGATATTAAACAGAGTAGCAGCAGTGTGTGTGGTGTGTGTAGTATGTGAGTGTGTGGTTAGAGTCCAGTGAATGTACAGTACCAGTCAAAAGTTGACACACCTCCTCCTTCAAGGGTTTTTCTTTATTTTTACTATTTTCTACATTGTCGAACAATAGTAAAGACATCAAAACTATGAAATAACACATATGGAATCATGTGGTAACCAAAAGTGTTAAAGAAACCAAAATATATTATAGATTTTTCAGTGTAGCCATCCTTTGCTTTGATGACAGCTTTGATCACTCTTGGCATTCTCTCAACCAGCTTCACCTGTAATGCTTTTCAAATAGTATTTAAGTAATTCCCAAATATGCTGAGCACTTGTTGGCTGCTTTTTCTTCATTCTGCAGAGTCCTTAGTGATGTGGACACCAAGGAACTTGAAGCTCTCGACCCGCTATGGTGGCAAGGTGGAACGCACAACTCATTTAGAACAGCAGTGTTGGCCTAAAAGAGGGAGCGGTTAAGAACGGACAGCTTATTGGGGATTGTGGCCTATGCAGATGTCCAAGGCACTGCATCTCAGTGCAAGAGGCATCACTACAGTCCCTGGTTTGAATCCAGGCTGTTTCACATCTGGCCGTGACTAGGAGTCTCATAGGGCACCGCACAATTGGCACAGCGTTGTCCGGGTTTGGCGGGGGAAGGTCGTCATTGTAAATAATAATTTGTTCTTAACTGACTTGCCTAGTTAAATAAAGATTAAATTTATTTTTATATATATATATATATATATATATATATATATATATATATATATATATATATATATATATATATATATTTTTTTTTTTATATATATATTTTTATATATATATTTTTTTTACGAATTAAGTATATAATCGGAAAGGCCGATTTCAAGTTTTCATAACAATCGGAAATCGGGGTTTCTCTTTTTTTTCTTTTTTTTACACCTTTATTTAATCTTTAATTAACTAGGCAAGTAAGTTAAGAACACATTCTTATTTTCAATGACCGCCTAGGAACGGTGGGTTAACTGCCTTGTTCAGGGGCAGAACGACAGATTTTCACCTTGTCAGCTCGGGGGATCCAATCTTGCAACCCTACTGTTAACTAGTGCAACGCTATAACGACCTGCCTCTCTCTTGTTGCACTCCACAAGGAGACTGCCTGTTACGCGAATGCAGTAAGCCAAGGTAAGTTGCTAGCTAGCATTAAACTTATCTTATAAAAACAATCAATCAATCATAATCACTAGTTAACTACACATGGTTGATGTTTTACTAGATATTATCATATAATATTGCATATAATCTGACTGAGCATACAAGTATACAAGTATCTGACTGAGCATACAAGTATATAAGTATCTAAGTATCTGACTGAGCGGTGGAAGGCAGAAGCAGGCAAGTAAATATTCATTCAAACAGCGCTTTCTTTACGTTTTGCCAGCAGCTCTTCGTTGTGCATCAAGCATTGCGCTGTTTATGACTTCAAGCCTATCAACTCCCAAGATGAGGCTGGTGTGACCGAAGTGAAATGGCTGGCTAGTTAGTGCGCACTAATAGCGTTTCAAACATCACTCGCTCTGAGCCTTGGAGTGGTTGTTTCCCTTGCTCTGCATGGGTAACGGTGCTTCGAGGGTGGCTGTTGTCATTGTGTTCCTGGTTCGAGCCCAGGGAGGAGCGAGGAGAGGGACGGAAGTTATACTGTTACACTGGCAATACTAAAGGCTAAATTGATTTTATTGATGTATTATATTAAAATAAGTGTTCATTCAGTATTGTTGTAATTGTCATTATTACAAATAAAATAATAAAAATCGTCCGATTAATCGGTACCGGCTTTTTTGGTCCTCCAATAATCGGTATCAGCGTTGAAAAATCATAATCGGTCGACCTCTACCACAAACGTTTGGATATACTGGTAAATTTACCACGTTGTTAGCTAGCAAGCTAATGGCGGTAACAAACATGCCTGAACAAGGTGCAAAACAAATGGGTAACGGTCCAAGTGGAGTTTTAGAATGGCCCGTGACATGAATGTAAAATATGCCCCCCCCCCATATGTGACAGGAAGAAAGAAACATTGCACTGGTATTGTGGATTAGATCTTTTGAACTGTTTGGGCTAGAATCAATCCGTGTTCGCTGTAGTAATGGTGCAAGCATGACGCTTACAAATCTGCACTTGTGAAACAACGCAACAGTGAAATCTTATCATTAGAATAATTATTATATAATTTTTTCTAGCACTGGTGCTCCCAATTAAAAAATTTCAGGACACACAGAAAAATATTTTGAAGCACTTTAGAGCTCTGGTTGAGGGCTATTTCTGCCCCCTGGGTGAGAGCCCTTTCTGGAGCAGGAAGCTGTGACGAAGGCCCCACAGCCTGGAGCAATTATGGCCCTGTGAGTCCTTAGAAGCAAGATCTGCTGAAACAGACGCACTGAATTGATTACAGACAGAGGCAGCCTGTGGGATAAATGTTACAGAGCCGACAAATCGATCACTCACTGTCAGTCACTCACAACACCTCGGACAGAAGACCTCGAACCGATGCTCACACACAGAGACACGCAGTGGTAAAAACAGTGTCTTACACACATGTATTCTTTAAAAAAACACACACAGGAATAGAATCAGACATAGGGAGGAATCCCCAGACAGCAGCTTAGAATAACTACCTCCATCTCCCTGCCTTCAACAAGTCCATTCACTGTTCCTCCTTCACTTACCCAGTACACACACAGTCCCTATAGCCCCCACCAACACACAAACACGGCCCTTATGCCAACAAGCAGCACAGCACCCAGCATTCCTGTCGCAACATCAGCTCTGCGGTGAAGCCCTCTCTCAGCAAGATTCACCATATGTCCCCTTGTAAGCCTAGGCCTTTGCCCTTGGCAGATGCTCCGATATACTATCAAACACTTATTCTGAGCATGTATAGTTACTGAACCCACAGCCTTGGTGTACTCAGCAGCATGATCTGACTGTCAGACCCCTGTTCCACACATCTCACAAAGTATTGCTCAGTACTGACTCTCCAGGAGCTGCTCAGATGTATACCAAGCACCTGCTGGGTACTTGCACTCTGACTGGGAGACAGCCTTTCACAGCTGTTCCAGGCGAATGAGGAGATAGTGTAGAGGGGTGCAGGGAGGAAGTGCACATTTCAATAACGTGCCAAACACAAAGCCTGAGTCTCAGTAATGATGAGGCTGCATAGAGCAGTTTTTCACACTGCGTACCCACACCCAGGGCATGCATCACCAGACTGTCAAACAGTCACAGTTAATATTTGATAACGCCCTCTCTATAGAAACAGACAGTGTGTCAGTGTTCCTAGAGGCACACATACAAAAGCTTGTTATTTTGCCTACTTGATATAATACAGCACTGGTCATTCATAATATTAGACTTCAGAGCGAGAGAGAGAGAGCGAGAGAGAGGGAGAGAGCGAGCACTAGCGAAACTCAGGCCTCTGAATATTCAGAGGTCAACAGCGACTCCATCACAGACTTCAGTGCAGCTTTTGACATTAATCGATCATAGTCTGCTGCTGGAAAAACTTGTGTGTTATGGTTTTACACCCCCTGCTATAATGTGGATAAAGAGTTAGACAAGTAACAGAACACAGAGGGTGTTCATTAATGGAAGCCTCAAATGTAATCCAGTTAGAATCAGGAATTCCCCAGGTAACTGTTTAGGCCCTTTGCTTTTTTCAATTTTGACTAACGACATGCCACTGACTGAGTAAAGCCAGAGTGTCTATGTATGCGGATGACTCAACGCTATACACGTCAGCTACTACAGCGACTGAAATGACTGCAACGCTCAACAAAGAGCTGCAGTTAGTTTCAGAGAGGGTGGCAAGGAATAAGTTAGACCTCGATATTTATAAAACTAAAAGCATTGTATTTGGAACAAAACTTCAACTAAATATTGTAATAAATAATGTGGAAATTGAGCAAGTTGAGATGACTAAACTGCTTGGAGTAACCCTAGATTGTAAACTGCGATGGTCAAAACATATTGATGCAGTAGTAGCTAAGATGGGGAGAGGTCTGTCTATAATAAAGCGATGCTCTGCCTTAACATCACTATCAACAAGGCAGGTCCTACAGGCCCTAGTTTTGTTTCACCTTGACTACTGTTCAGTCGTCTGGTCAGGTGCCACAAGAAAAAGGACTTAGGAAAATTGCAATTGGCTCAGAACAAGGCAGCACGGCTGACCCATGGATGTACACAGAGAGCTAATATTAATAACATGCATGTCAATCTCTCCTGGCTGAAAGTGGAGGAGAGATTGACTTCAACACTACATTTATTTGTGAGAGGTATCGACATGTTGAATGCACCTAGCTGCCTGTCTAAACTATTGGCACACAGCTCGGACAACCATCCATACCCCACAAGACATGCCACGAGGTCTCTTCACAGTCCACAAGTCCAGAATAGACTATGGGAGGCACACAGTACTACATAAAACTCTATTCAACATCATGTAACTGATGCAAGCAGTAAAATTAGATTAGTATTAGAATTAGAATTAAAAAATATATATTAAAAAACACCTTATGGAACAGCGGGGACTTTGAAGCAACAAACATTGCGACACACGCACGCACACACTTAGTACTGTAGATTAGAGGTCGCCCGATTATTATTTTTCAACGCCGATACAGATTATTGGAGGACCAAAAAAAGCAGATTTATATTTATAATAATGACAATTACAACAACAATACTGCTCTATCAAATATTAAATCATAAACTTAAATTATAATAAACACAGAAATACGAGCCTTTGGTCATTAATATGGTCAAATCCGGAAACTATTATTTCGAAAACAAAACGTTTATTCTTTCAGTGAAATAGGGAACCGTTCCGCATTTTATCGAATGGGTGGCAAACCTAAGTCTAAATATTGCTGTTATATTGCACAACCTTCAATGTTATGTCATAATTATGTAAAAATTCTGGCAAATTAGTTTGTAATGAGCCAGGCTGCCCAAACTGTTGCATATACCCCTACTCTGCTTGCACAACACAAGAGAAGTAACACAATTTCCCTAGTTAATATTGCCTGCAAACATGCATTTATTTTAACTAAAGGTTAAGGTTTAAAGGTTTAAAAATATATACTTCCGTGTATTGATTTTAAGAAAGGCATTGATGTTTATGGTTAGGTACATTCGTGCAAATGCGCTTATGTTAAATCGTCACCCGTTCGGCGAAGTTGAAGTAGACTGATTCAATAAATTAACAGCCACCGCATTGATTATATGCAACGCAGGACAAGCTAGATAAACTAGTAATATCATCAACCATGTGTGGTTAACTAGTGATTATGTTAAGATTGATTGTTTTTTATAAGATAAGTTTAATGCTAGCTAGCAACTTACACGAGTGCAGCAAGGAGCCAAGGTAACAGTTTCCTCGTGGAGTGCAATGTAACCGGCCAAAATTAGCATCCAAAAATGCACATTACCGATTGTTATGAAAACTTGAAATTGGCCCTAAATAAAAATCGGTCATGCCGATTAATTGGTTGACATCTACTGTAGATATGTGGTACTGGTGGAGTAGGGGGGCACACAGTGTGTTCTGAAATGTGAATGTGTTGTAATGTTTTTAAAATTGTATAAACTGCCTTACTCTTCCTGGGGTCCAGCAAAATTCTGAGAATCCATAATAAATACAAATACGGCATGCGGGCAAGTTCATTCAATCCAATTTGTGGGGGAGATAATTATTTGGGATTTTTTTTAAACTCAAGTATTCATTCCCCTCTAATTTTTTTTTACATTTTTTACAGTTACAACCTTATGCTAAAATGTATTGAATTTTTTTTTTTCATCAAATCTACACACAATACCCCATCATGACAAACCAAAAACATGTTTAGACATTTTTGCCACTTAGACAAAAACAGAAATACCTTATTTACATAAGCATTCAGACCATTTGCTGAGACTCGAAATTTACAGTGCCTTGCGAAAGTATTCGGCCCCCTTGAACTTTGCGACCTTTCGCCACATTTCAGGCTTCAATCATAAAGATATAAAACTGTATTTTTTTGTGAAGAATCAACAACAAGTGGGACACATTCATGAAGTGGAACGACATTTATTGGATATTTCAAACTTTTTTAACAAATCAAAAACTGAAAAATTGGGCGTGCAAAATCATTCAGCCCCCTTAAGTTAATACTTTGTAGCACCACCTTTTGCTGCGATTACAGCTGTAAGTCGCTTGGGGTATGTCTCTATCAGTTTTGCACATCGAGAGACTGACATTTTTTCCCATTCCTCCTTGCAAAACAGCTCGAGCTCAGTGATGTTGGATGGAGAGCATTTGTGAACAGCAGTTTTCAGTTCTTTCCACAGATTCTCGATTGGATTCAGGTCTGGACTTTGACTTGGCCATTCTAACACCTGGATATGTTTATTTTTGAACCATTCCATTGTAGATTTTGCTTTATGTTTTGGCTCATTGTCTTGTTGGAAGACAAATCTCCGTCCCAGTCTCAGATCTTTTGCAGACTCAATCAGGTTTTCTTCCAGAATGGTCCTGTATTTGGCTCCATCCATCTTCCCATCAATTTTAACCATCTTCCCTGTCCCTGCTGAAGAAAAGCAGGCCCAAACCATGATGCTGCCACCACCATGTTTGACAGTGGGGATGGTGTGTTCAGCTGTGTTGCTTTTACGCCAAACATAACGTTTTGCATTGTTGCCAAAAAGTTCAATTTTGGTTTCATCTGACCAGAGCACCTTCTTCCACATGTTTGGTGTGTCTCCCAGGTGGCTTGTGGCAAACTTTAAACAACACTTTTTATGGATATCTTTAAGAAATGGCTTTCTTCTTGCCACTCTTCCATAAAGGCCAGATTTGTGCAATATACGACTGATTGTTGTCTTATGGACAGAGTCTCCCACCTCAGCTGTAGATCTCTGCAGTTCATCCAGCGTGATCATGGGCCTCTTGGCTGCATCTCTGATCAGTCTTCTCCTTGTATGAGCTGAAAGTTTAGAGGGACGGCCAGGTCTTGGTAGATTTGCAGTGATCTGATACTCCTTCCATTTCAATATTATCACTTGCACAGTTCTCCTTGGGATGTTTAAAGCTTGGGAAATCTTTTTGTATCCAAATCCGGCTTTAAACTTCTTCACAACAGTATCTCGGACCTGCCTGGTGTGTTCCTTGTTCTTCATGATGCCCTCTGCGCTTTTAACGGACCTCTGAGACTATCACAGTCCAGGTGCATTTATACGGAGACTTGATTACACACAGGTGGATTGTATTTATCATCATTAGTCATTTAGGTCAACATTGGATCATTCAGAGATCCTCACTGAACTTCTGGAGAGAGTTTGCTGCCCTGAAAGTAAAGGGGCTGAATAATTTTGCACGCCCAATTTTTCAGTTTTTGATTTGTTAAAAAAAGTTTGAAATATCCAATAAATGTCGTTCCACTTCATGAATGTGTCCCACTTGTTGTTGATTCATCACAAAAAAATACAGTTTTATATCTTCATGTTTGAAGCCTGAAATGTGGCAAAAGGTCGCGAAGTTCAATGGGGCCGAATACTTTCGCAAGGCACTGTAGCTCATGTTTCCATTGATCATCCTTGAGATGTTTCTACAACTTGGAGACCCACCTGTGGTAAATTCAATTGATTGGATATGATTTGAAAAGGCACACACTTGTCTATATAAGGTCCCACAGTTGAGAGTGCATGTCAGATTTAAAACAAAGCCCTGAGCTCAAAGGACAGGATTGTGTCAAGGCACAGATCTGGGGAAGGGTATCAAAAATGTCTGCAGCATTTAAGGTCCCCAAGAACACAGTGGCCTCCATTATTCTTAAATGGAAAAAGTTTGGAACCACCAACACTCTTAATGAGCTGGCCGCCCAGCCAAACTGAGCAATCCGGGGATAAGGGTCTTGGTCAGGGAGTTGAAGAAGAACCATAGGATCACCCTGACAGAGTTCCAGAGATCCTCTGTGGAGATGGGAGAACCTTCCAGAAGTACAACCATCTCTGCCAAATCAGGCTTTTAGGGTAGAGTGGCCAGCCATTTCTCAGTAAAAGGTACATGACAACCCGCTTGGAGTTTGTCAAAAGGGACCTAAAGGACTCTCAGACCATGAGAAACAAGATTCTCTGGCCTGAATGCCAAGTGTCACATCTGGAGAAAACCTGGCAACATCCCTCCCGGTGAAGCATGACCGTGGCAGAATCAAGCTATGGGGATGTTTTTCAGCGGCAGGGACTGGGAGACCAGTCAGGATCGAGGGAAAGATTAATGAAACAAAGTACAGAGAGATCCTTGATGAAAACCTACTCCAGAGCGTTCAGGACCTCAGACTGGGGCAACGACCCTAAGAACACAGCCAAGACAACGCAGGAGTGGCTTTGGGACGAGTCTCTAAATGTCCTTGAGTGGCCCAGCCAGAGCCCGGACATGAACATCTCTGATGAGACCTGAAAATAGCTGTGCAGCGACACTTCCCATCCAACCTGAGAGCTTGAGAGGATCTGCAGAAAAGAATGGGAGAAACTCCCCAAATACAGGTATATCCAGCTTGTAGCTTCATACCCAAGAAGACTTGAGGCTGCAATTGCTGCCAAAAGTGCTTCAACAAAGTCCTGAGTAAAGGGTCTGAATACTTGCGCAAAAGTCTAAAAAACAGTTTTTGCTTTGTCATTATGGGGTTATTGTGTGTAGATTTATGAGGGGGAAAAACTATTTAATACTTATTAGAATAAGGCTGTAATGTAATAAAATGTGGAAAAGGTCAAGGGGTCTGAATACTTTCCAAAGGCAATTTATTTGAAAATACAATGCATTTTTCTGGCCTGCAAATTAATTTTGACAAAAATTGCTCCCCAAAAATGTTTGCGGCCCTCCGTTGAATTTAGAAATGCCAAAGCGGCCCTCAAGCCAAAACTTTTGCCTACCGCTGCACTAGTAGGTACTAGCTAGATAACTACGGCATGGAACAGACAAAAGAGTTCAAAGCAGTTTCTTGGTTTCTGAATCGGCTATTTTGGTTTATGGCCTTGGTGGCCAGGCAAATTGGGCCCCACCTTAAGGCCAACTGGTCTTGCCCTTAAAATCACAATTATAGGTCTGCCCAGCATACCTCGTTGGTGGTGATAAAACAGTGTCAAAGTTCAAATAGTAACATTCATTTTCAAAAGGTTTTCAGCTAAGTGTACGCATGAAACATGCCTCCAGTCCACTCCAATGAAGAGTGATATTTCTCAGGTTCCCACTTCCTGCCTCTCTCCCATCTCTGTCTCTCTTCACCCCCACTCCACATCTCTTCCTTTCATACTTATATGACACCTGATCAGCAGAAAGCCCGACCTACATCCCATCCTGTCACATCAGATTAGAGTGATTAATATGTTAATGACGGATTGCAGGTTAAGCTGTTTCCTACACTCACTGCCAACACCACCCTCACTTCACTTTTGCGTGCGCCATGCATGACCATTCATCTCACCGGTATAAATTATGTGTTGGCTATGTGTGTGTCTGAGGTATCGGAGCTGGGACTGTCATTCCCGTGTCGCCAACATTTTAAACCAATCTTAATAGAGAAAATGAGGGGAAGAGGGAGAGCGAGAGAGTGTGCGAGTGAAAAAGTCCAAACCCTTCCAAAGGCACAGATTCTTTCAGTGTGCTTATTCAAACTGACAGGGACAATTTACTCCAATGCCCCACACACATTGACAAAAATGAAACTCACTCTATGAATGACACAAGGTTCCACTGTGCTGTGTGCTTGTTTACCTGTGCTGTCTAGGGTGTAACAGGACAGCCTCAGACTAGCAGTAATCTGACAGAATGGGAGTCGCACTCCAATCCCTACTAATCCCACACAGAACACCGATAACGACGTCATCATACACACACTGACAATGTTTATGGGACTGTTTATCTACATGGCCATCGGAGTCTGTCTGTCTATCTGGGTACTGCAGAAGCACGTAGCGACAGGCAAGAGAGAAAATCAGCAGCAGTTTTCAAGGAAAATAGACACGGACTAGGCTTGGGCGATATACCGTTTGTTTTATTTATTTATGTTATTTTACCAGGTAAGTACCGTATACTGGGGTGTATTTCGAAATACCGACAAAATGATTTTCAATACCGTTTAAAAATATATTTATTTTCAGTGGGGGGAGGGGGCAGCGTGCTATGGCACAGCTTATAAATTACCACTGGCTGAATCTATTCCATCTGACTGCGCAATCCACTGTCTCATCAACCCAGCCAGGCAATTGATCACCACTATAAAAATACTAACATTTAGTTTTCAACGGCAGAGATTTGTAAATTTGAAGTCAGAAGTTGACATACACCTTAGCCAAATACATTCAAACTCAGTTTCAAAATTCCTGACATTTAATCCTTGTAAAAATTCAGTTAGGATCACCACTTGAAGAATGTGAAATATCAGAATAATAGTAGAGATAATTACTTATTTCAGCTTTTATTTAATTCACATTCCCAGTGGGTCAGAAGTTCACATACATTTAATTAGTATTTGGTAGCATTGCCTTTAAAATGGTTTAACTTGGGTCAAATGTATTTAGGTAGCCTTCCACAATCTGGGTGAATTTTTGGCCATTCCTCCTGACAGAGCTGGTGTAACTGAGTCAGGTTTGTAGGCCTCCTTGCTCGCAAACACTTTTTCTGTTCTGCCCACAAATTTTCTATGGGATTGGGGTCAGGGCTTTGCGATGGCCACTCCAATACCTTGACTTTGTTGTCCTTAAGCCATTTTTGCAACAACTTTGGAAGTATGCTTGGGGTCATTGATCATTTGGAAAGACCCATTTGCGACCATGCTTTAACTTCCTAACTGATGTCTTGAGATGTTGCTTCAAAATATCCACATTATTTTCCTCCTCATGATATCTATTTTGTGAAGTGAACCAGTCCCTCCTGCAGCAAAGCACCCCCACAACATGATTCTGCCACCCCTGTGCTTCACAGATGGTGTTCTTCAGCTTGCAAGCCTCCCCCTTTTTCCTCAAAACATAACGATGGTCATTATTTCCAAACAGTTCTATTTTTGTCTCATCAGACCAGAGGACATTTCCCCAAAAAGTATAATCTTTGTCCCCATGTGCAGTTGCAAACCGTAGTCTGGCTTTTTATGATGGTTTTGAAGCAGTGTCTTCTTCCTTGCTGAGCGGCCTTTCAGGTTATGTAGAAATAGGACACATTTTACTGTGGATAAAGATACTTTTGTACCTGTTTCCTCCGGCATCTTCACAAGGTCCGTTGCTGTTGTTCTGTGATATATTTGCACTTTTCACACCAAAGTATGTTCATCTCTAGGAGACAGAACGAGTCTCCTTCCTGAGCGGTATGACGGCTGCGTGTTCCCATGGTGTTTATACTTGCGTATGACGTGGTACCTTCAGGCGTTTGGAAATTGCTCCCAAGGATGATCCAGAGTTAGTGTAAGTAAACTTCTGACCCGCTGGAATTGTGATACAGTGAATTATAAGTGTAATAATCTGTCTGTAAACAATTGTTGGAAAATTTACTTGTGTCATGCACAAAGTAGATGTCCTAACCGACTTGCCAAAACGATAGTTTGTTAAGGAGTGGTTGAAAAACGAGTTAATGACTCCAACCTAAGTGTATGTAAACTTCTGACTTCAACTGTATAAACTTTGCTCTCGGTCTCTCCAACATTTGCAACATTGTTTCAATATTCAAATGTGATCTCCAGCTGTCCCATAGAAATGAACGTGTCGGGACAAAACACACAGTCAGCGCTTCTCAGCCAGTCGAAATCATGAATCAGCTGTCATCATTTTAAGGATATATACAACATTTTAAAAATGTATTTAAAAAAAGGTCAAACAAAACGTCTGGCAACCGAACTGTTACAACGACCGACCAGCTGGCTTGGGAGGCAACCCTAGATGTGTGTCGGGGCTATATCTTGCGGAAGGATAAAATAATATTTATAAATTCATCAAAATAATGTTAGAAAATGTAAATCATTATTTGAATATCTTGGAAACCTGTTGTATAAAAAAGGGATAATGCCCTCGAAGCCAGTGTTCTGGAGGATATATTGGCACGGCTTGCCGGCCCTCAACTTTGTCTCGGCCCCAACACCCGTATGAATCTATCCTCCAAACACCGGCTTCTCAGGCATTATCACTTAAATGGAACTATCCCTTTTTTCTCCACAGAACTTGTTGGTATCTGGTTGCTAAGAAACAATTTTTCGTTTGACAGACTGGTTTCTTCTGGACAAAGGTTGCTAGCTCATAACTAAATTCTCAAACTAGCTACATACTGCAATTCCAACCACAACCTCTTTGAGCTCAATATTTGTTTTTGACTTTATAATTCTATTTGAGGCTCCGCATGTCATGGGAAATATTATTTCCAACAACTAATGAGAAACTCCTCCATAATTGCATAACTCCAGCTGCATATTGAATGCTGAGATTGCCGAAAGGTCGTCATTGTCACTTTGGCAATGAGTGGAATGTTAGCTAAAGACTGGTACACAGACTAGAGACATTCAATCCCTTCCTGGATCAAGATCCCTGTAGAGAAAAGAGAGAGTGACTTCAGTGAGAAAGCCAGAGGTAGAACAGATGTGACAGAATGACCCCTTTATTTTTTATCCCAAAGACAGCGCTCTACCTTCCTGAACTGTAACTAAGGGGAGAAGGGGCTTACTGAATCTGTTACTTGGCTCAGGCTCCTTAATGCATTGTGCAGGTTAAGTGTCATGAGGCTATAGGGCGTTCACTCACCGCTCTAGAATGTAGTGAAATACAGGTAAATTCAAGCGGGTGCTACTAAATTAATGTCAAAATGTAGTTCTTTGCCCAATGTCACTATTACTCACACACAATTAATCATTATTATTCTCTACAATATTTTAACATTCATATGCTTGTACTTAAGTGTTGATTAAATAAGAATGTTTGTCGAGACCGTTGCTAGTTTAGACCACCTCGCTCTTAGTTTATTCTCTTCCATTTGTCAGCATTGGGGGTGGTAACCACGCTTTGGACCAATCAACTGATACCCTCGCCATTTTCATTACCAGACCTGTGGCTTTCTATTCCTCGAACCCCGTTGAGGGGCCATTTCTATGGTTTTAAAGGGAAAGACTCAGAAATACACCAGGAAGCCTGGAACGGATTGTTTTCAGGGAGGGTAGATTCAAATTCAGTCTGTTAGCTTTGTAAATTAATATACAGTTAGGTCCATAACTATTGCCAACCTTGATAAAGATAGGCAAAAAAAAAAGACTAAAATAAACAAATACTGAGTTATATTGTATGATCAAACAAAATGGGGAAATGATATGCTATACTAATACAACTGCTCAGAGAAAGAGATTTGGTTTAACAACAAATCAAATAAAATGTCAAAAAGATAGGGGTCAGATTACATGAAAATAGAGCTATTTGGCAATGCACAACAGTGGTGGATTTGGCATCGAAAAACAGAAGCATATGCCTTTTACCGACGGTAAAATCTGGTGGTGCATCTGATGTATTGGGGCTATTTTGCTTCCACTAGTCCTGTGGCCCTTGTTAAAGGTCAACAGCATCATGAACTTTATCAAGTACCAGGACATTTCAACCAAAAACATGGTCACAAGTGGATCTTCCAGCAAGACAATAACCCCAAGCACATATCAAAATCGAAATAAACGGTTAATTGACCACAAAAAAAATCTACATTTAGCAATGGCCATCTCAAGTCTCTATACTTGAACCCCATTGAAAACCTGTGGTTTGAGTTGAAAGGGCAGTCCATATGCACAGACGAAGGATATCAAGGATCTGGAAAGATTCTGTATGGAGGACTGGTCTAAGACCCCTCCCAACGTGTTGTCCAATCTCATAAAACATTTTAGAAAAAGGCTCAGTGTCGTTATGCTCGACACGGGAGGGTGCTGGAGTACTGAAAACAAGGAGTACTGAAAACAAGGGGTGCCAATCATTTAGATGTATTTTATTTGCATTATAAAATATAATTTCCCCCCAAAAAATTGCATGCAATATAGCTCAGTATTTGTATTATTTATTTTATATAAACCCATTTTCCCCCCCATATTCCACTGATTTAGAAAATGCCCATGTTATCACACACAAACCTGCAGCCACAAGCTATCTCTGTGTGTGTGTGTGTGTGTGTGTGTGTGTGTGTGTGTGTGTGTGTACGTACATAAGAACGTGTCTTGAGTGAGCATGTAGACGCAGGTAAGTAAGTCACTGGTCCTCTGTAATCCTCCTGTGAGTCACTGTAAGACGCAGATCCTCATCGTGCAACGTCCCTGTCCGTCAGTTACACATGCACACACACACACACAACTCCCCGCTCCAGGGCTAAAAAGTGGCAACGATTATCAATAACACGATTCGCAAACTTCACCGTGACTTAATAAAAGGAAAGGTTCCCCCATTTTGAATGTCACATTGGTTTTTGTGCATCTCTGGGTGATGCTCTATCAATTCCCTGGGTAATTTCATGTTTTCATGGGAGTTATTGGCGTTCAAGCAGGTAGAAATCCGTCCGGTACGACGTAACACCATGATCAAGTCGCTCACTACACTGGAAATTAATAGGAATGAGACTTTTGAAATCGCGAAAACATCCATCATACATGTCCGATTTCAATACTGGCCGATGTCAGAAGTCGAGTGGATGTCTTTGGTCATATTATAGCGATATTCCTACCTGGAGAAATGTGTAATTTTACGAAGGGTCTAGCACATTTTTCCTATTTTTCTACCTCCTCAACCCGGGGTGCATTGCATGGTGCCATTGCCAGAGATATTACAGAAAGTAGATGGGAATCCAATTAATAAAGGAACGCGTAACACCCCACCCAGCAGAATGTCGACCAATCGTTTACATTGTCATGCTGCGTCACGCGGTTGCTAAGCTAATCGCCACGCGATCCCGTCTCAAAGTCAGTGTATATGTCGAGAAACGTGACTATTTTCATCAAAAGTACGTGATGTCACAATTCCAACACTATACACCATACTACGTGTAGCAAGTTAATTACAATGCAGTCAGAAAGTGTTTACACCACTTGACTTATCCCACATTTTAACATTACAACCGTATTCTAAAATGGATTAGATTGTTTCCTCAATCTACACATAATAACAAAGCAAAAACAAGTTGAGATTTTTTTTGCAAATGTATTGAACATTAAACTGAAATATCAAATTTACATAAGTATTCAGACCCTTTACTCACTACTTTGCTGAAGCACCTTTGGCAGCGATTACAGCCTCAAGTCTTCTTGGGTATGACACTACAAGCTTGGCACACCTGTATTTAGGGAGTTTCATTCTTCGCTGCAGATCCTCTTAAGCTCTCGGGTTGGACAGGGAGCTTCGCTGCACAGCTATATTCAGGTCTCTTCAGAGATGTTTGATTGGGTTGAAATCCGGGCTCTGGCTCCGCCAGAGGACATTGAGACTTGTCCGGAAGCCACTCCCGCGCATGGTGGCTGTGTGCTTAGGGTCGTTGTCCTGTTGGAAGGTGAACCTTTACCCCAGTCTGAGGTCCTGAGCGCTCATCATCAAGGATATCGCTATACTTTGCTCCATTCATCTTTGCCTCAATCCTGACTAGTCTCCCAGTCTCTGCCGCTGAAAAAAAACCCACAGCATGATGATGCCTTCACCGTATTTAAAAAAATTTAACCAGACAAGTCAGTTAAGAACAAATTATTATTTACAATGATGGCCTACCCGCGGCCAAACCAGAACCAAGACGACACTGGGCCAATTGTGCAACGCCCTATTGGACTCCCAATCACGTCCGGTTGTGAAACCGCCTGGAATTGAACCAGGGTCTGTAGTGACGGCTCTAGCACTGAGATGCAGTGCCGTAGTCCGCTGCGCCACTCGGGGGCCTGGCACCACAGTACGGATGGAGCCAGATTTCCTCCAGACATGACGATTGGCATTCAGGCCAAATTCAATCTTGGTTTCATCAGACCAGAGAATCTTGTTTCTCATGGTCAGAGTCCTTTAGGTGCCTTTTGGCAAACTCCAAGTGGGCTGTCATGTGCCTTTTACTGAGGAGTGGCTTCCATCTGGCCATTCTACAATAAAGGCCTGATAGGTGGCGCGGTGCAGAGATAGTTGTCCTACTGGAAGGTTCTCCCATCTCCACAGAGGATCTCTGGAGCTCTGTTAGAGTTACCATTGGATTCTTGGTTACCTCCCTGACCAAGGCCCATCTCCCCGTATTGCTCAATTTGGCCGAACGGCCAGCTCTAGGAGTCTGGGTGGTTCCAAACTTCTTCCATATAAGAATGATGGAGAGCACTGTGTTCTCTGGGAACTTCAATGCTGCAGAAAGTTTCTCCTACCCTTCCCCAGATCTGTGCCTCGACACAATCCTGCCTCGGGGCTCTACGGACAACTCCTTCAACCTCATGGCTTGGTTTTTACTCTGTCATGCACTGTTAACTGAGGGACCTTTATATAGACAGGTGTGTGCCTTTCCAAATTATGTCCAATCAATTGAATTTACCACAGGTGAACTCTAATCAAGTTGTAGAAACATCAAGGAAAAGCAATGGAAACAGGATGCACCTGAGCTCAATTGAGTCTCATAGCAAATGGTCTGAACACTTACGTAAATAAGGTATTTCTAAAAACCAGTTTTTCACTTTGTCATTATGGGGCATTGTGTGTAGATTAATGAGGGAAAACAACAATTTAATCAATTTTAGAATAAGGCTGTAACGTAACAAAATGTGTTAAAAGTCAAGGGGTCTGAATACTTTCCAAGTGCACTGTATCTCACATCTCGGAAAAGATTTGTAATGTTGTACTTCTTGATGACAAAATTCATGCTAATGGTTTTTTTTGTTAGCGCCCAATAGACTCTTATTCACTCCTTAAGGAGGCTCCTTGTCCCAGAAATCGGCCAAAATGCACTGCACGGCCCATTGACGTAGCATTGGGCAATTTTTCCCATCTCCTCAAAAGTATAGCGGTCGTTGAGAATGATGTACTCCACTGAGGCACATCGATCTGCAGGTTGAACATGGTAAGATTGTTGACTCCTAAATTGATAGCTGTAAAATCACCGTAACAAACTGCACTAACTAGCTACATTCCATCTTGAAATTGTCATTGGTATTATTGTGTGTACATATATAGCTACATTTGCATTGTGGATTTTGTAGCAACAGATTTCCACAACGATTTTTCATGTTTCCACCAACTTTATTATAACGCCAAAATGAAACATGTTCACAAAAAATATTGTTCTCACAGTGTTATTTAACACCGTAATTTTAAATGGATGAGCAGCTTTTTTCATTTAAATGATACCAGTAGGGTGCCTCACTCAATTGATACAATTCAATATTACAAGCTGTGCACAATACTTTAAAATGGGCAATTTCAAGTTAATTTGCAGAAGCCAAAATGGATTTGACCCTACGATATCCTCATGTTTAGTGTGGCTGAAGTAATGTGGATTAGTTTGGCTGAGGAGAGACACCTCAGTAAGTTGTGCAGCACTCTGATTGGACCGCTCAAAAATCAGGAAGTGTGTTACTATGGTGATATAAAGTGCTGCAGAACCTACAGGCTGCAAAGCCACAGCAGGAAATATGTGACAAAAAAAATAAAATAAAAAGGTTGGAATGGATAATGGCTGTCAGTGATCAGTCAAACATTCACGCCTCAGTAGCGATCCTGTCAGTATTCTAATTCTATGAACTCCTCCCTGTCTTTTTCCATTCGCGGTCATGTCAAATACTGTATTCAAAGTGCCCACTATTACATTCTAGAATTAGAATAATCATTCTACTTCCATGATACCAACAGTAACCCCAAATGTTTTGACATGTGCTCTTAAATTATTTGCAATATTTGGTTAAAAAAAACAAGGCCTAGATGCCCATATCGTGCAGTCCTATGTGGCAGTGTGGAAATTCTCAAACGAGATCAACTGTTGATGGAAGTTGGACTTTGAACAGTATAAAACAAAATCAGAATGGAGAAAGCTCCGTTGAGTGTTTGTGTTGCCACCCTAGGGTAATGAACCACTTAGAGCAAATGTAGAGTTGTTATTATTCAAAAACCTCAAAATGGCCATATCGCCCAGCCCAAGTGAGTGTGTGTGTGTGTGTGTGTGTGTGTGTGTGTGTGTGTGTGTGTGTGTGTGTGTGTGTGTGTGTGTGTGTGTTTTTTAGATAAACAGGGCAGGTTAAACAGGTTGCCAGTCGAGTTATGCCTTTCCCCGATGCATCTCCCTGAGTATTTACTACCCGTTTGTCCATTAGCGCTCACTAATAAGAGTAAGGCCCTGCGTGCTTTAACCATGAGGTAGCCTAGTACTCCTCCGAGTGAGAGTTTGGTTAAAAATGTAAATAGTGAGTTTGAGTTGTGTGAACGTATTTACTACCCACGCTGGTGCCTTTGAGTCCTGCAACAATGGATGGAGAGGAGGGGTGTAGTGATATAATGGGCAACTTCCTGTTTCGGATTTTTGCACAACTTCCTGCAACAATATAGACCAAAGAGTCAGAACTCTTGTGTCTCTGTACACGCACAATTACGAACTCAAATTGGCATCGTAACGACTTGAAACTTAGTAATGGAACATTGATAGTAAAATCAGGTAATACTGTAACCCAACTGCTTCCTAAAATGAAGGGGGAAACGAAAATGAAGAAAAACAAAAAGGGTGTGGGAAAACAAGAAGCAGAAATGACTCGCACTCCTTCAATACAACTGAAGAGTTGAAAGGTTAGCCTACTTCTCAGCTAGGGCTGTGACCATCATGGAATTTTTGGACGGGTAACACCTTACTTGACAGCCAGCGTCATGTACCAGCCATAAAACAACAGCTCTAAATATATGTGTCATGACACTGTTATTACCATATTACGGTATGACATGTTATGACCGTGTCATAACGTGTTATGACGCTGGGTGTCAGGTACAGGGTTACCTTTGGATGATGGTTAGTGATCAGTTAAAAGACCAGTCACCGTAATAACCCTTCGAAGTCTGTTTTTTTGTTGTTGTGAAGATGCACATTTTCTCCTCTCTTCCGATCCTGACTGCATGTGCTGCCTAGGCAACCGAAGGCTCGTTTGCTACACTGCCTTGCTTGTTTCAGCAAGGAGCAAACAAGGTTTCATAACGTTATGGAGGCCCATGTTACAGCAGATGCTGACTCAACCGCATGAATGCCCAGCCGTCCCGTCTTCAGCCAGATGTTCGTTTCACACCAAAAATAAATACAAAATGTAAAACGGTTATTTTATTGCTATGACTGTCTTCATCCATAACTGTCGGTTAGGCCTACAAGGTTACAGTGTAATTGTGCCAGCTCTAGTCTCAAGAGCAGCTCAGCGACAAACACAGCAGAGAGTGGCCTAATTCAATATTGGGATTAAATGTCTTATTCCCCCTATGGCTATGAGCCCTGCGAGCCCTGTTTGGCGATGAAGGGAAGAGGCATGAGTTTGTAGAATGTGTCAAAAAGGAATTGGCAGAATTTACCAGTGATAAAACCGAGAGGAGAAATATCCAGAATAAAGCATATGCATAGCCTAGCTGTTGGTTCACTCAAGCCAACCGTGCAAAAGAGTAACCTGTCACCATCAAAGCAGGTGGAACCAACAGCAGCACAGCTGAATGTGTGGAATATTCAATAAAACCATGCAGTGGGACCCATGCACACACAGGCACTCGTTCAAAGTCCTTGAGAGAAGAATGGGGAAATTTACTAACGTAACTTCATTCTCTAGCAAGTGAATGAAGTCAGCAGTGTTCTGTTCTTTGCCGCCCTCTCACACACATTCCACAACAAATAAGCGCGCACAATTATAAGGCAGAATGCACACCAACACACACTGCCACGGTTCTAGGACACAGCTCTTTAGCCCTGACGTTTGAAGAGTAGAGGTTGTCACCGCACCTGTGTCCCTTCTGGCTGTGTCCAGTTCTGTTAGTGCCGTGTCGGTGGTGCTCATCTGACTGACTGACACTGGGAGAAATACCACAGCAGTCACCCATTTCAATGACTCAACACATAGTCAACACATGCAATCATCTAGTGATGGGAGACCACATCAGTAGTAGGGCTAGGATTTTTAAAATGTATTTATTTAACTAGGCAAGTCAGTTAAGAACAAATTCTTACTTACAATGACGGCCTATACCGGCCAAACCCAGGCGACGCTGGGCCAATTGTGCGCCTCCCTATGGGACTCCCAATCACGGCCAGATGTGACGCATCCTGGATTCGAACCAGGGACTGCAGTGACGCCTCTTGTACTGAGATGCAGTGCCTTGGACCGCTACGCCCCTCGGGAGCCCAAGGAATTGCCAGGGACATCACGATACGATGTGATCACGATACTCAGGTGGCAATATGTATCCCGTACTAGCAATTCTATATGTATTGTGATTTGATACTGAGATTTTATTGCAATGTTCCAAACATATTGCTAACTATACACTTTTATTAGGTACACCACCCCTTCAAGAAAATGGTTAGATCCTACAGACAGTGAGTCACGTGGCCTGCTATATAAAGCAGGCAGACAGGCATGGAGTTACGTTCGATTGAAAGTTAGAAAGGGGAAAAACCAGTGACCTAAGCGACTTTGAGCATGGTATGGTCATCGATGCCAGGCGCACTGGTTCGAGTATCTCAGAAATGGCCGGCCTCCTGGCCTTTTCACGCACAACAGTGTCTAGGGTTTACAGAGAAGGGTGCGACAAACAAAAACATCCAGTCAGCGCCATTCCTGTGGGGAAAACGGCTCATTGAGAGGTCAAAGGAGAATGGCAAGAATCATGCTAACTGACGGGGCCACAAACAGGCAGATAAAGGCACAGTACAACAGTGGTGTGCAGAACCGTATCTCCGAACGCACAAGTAGTCGGTCCTCGTCAAGGATGGGCTATTGCAGCCGACGACCACACACGGTTCCACTACTATCAGCTAAAAACAAGAAGAAGTGGCTCCAGTGATCACCAGCACTGGACAACTGAGAAGTGGAAAATTCAGGCTGTTGTGGCAAAGCTGGGTCCGACCCGGTACTAGGTGGGTGTACCTAATAAAAACTGTCTGCTGCAGAGTGACAAGAGATCATGAGAACATGTATTTTAAAAATCAGCCATGGAAATAAGTGCTGAAAACATGCTGGCTCACTATTTTTAAAAGAGATTATGTAGATGTAATTCCTGCTGTGAGCGAGCGCATTCATCTGCCTGCTTTTCCAGAAAAATATGAAGACTTTTTACACAACTCACTTATTCAGAACAAGGATAGATGGAGCACACTCTTTAGGCTACAGACTCTGGACCTGTAGGGTTTACCCTCCCCCCTTGGGTTTACCCCTCCCCCTCAGAACAGCCTCAATTGGTTGGGGCATGGACTCCACACTGTGTATCAAAAGCGTTCCACAGGGATCCTGGCCCATGTTGACTCCAAAGCTTCTCACAGTTGTGTCAAGTTGGCTGGATGTCCCTTGCGTGGTGGAAAATTCTTGATTCACAGGGAAAAATATTTAGTGTGAAAAACCCAGCAGTTCTTGACACAAACCAGTGCGCCTGGCACCCACCTACTACCATACCCCGTTCAAAGAAACTTAAATATTTTGTCTTGCCCATTTACCCTCTGAATGGCAAACATACACATTCCATTTCTCAATTGTCTCAAGGCTTAACAATCAATTAGAGATCATAGCTTTCCCCAGGATTCACCTGGTCAGCCTATGCCATGGAATGAGCAGGTGTTCTTAATGTTTTGAACACTTTGTATATGGTATAGTAAGGCATATATAGTTAGGCCTATATGTCTGTTTATGTGGTAATGCTCTGTCTCAGACTATCAGCTAAATGTGTCAAGCATACTCAACAATACGCTCTCAGCTCAGAGAGGGGTGTACAACTCCAGTTGTCAAGGGCCACAGTGTAGGTCTATAGGCTTGCTATAATAATAATAATAATCATAAATATATAGAATGTTTTTCCTACTTGTCAGCAGGACGGTGCCCCTTAGGAACTAGAGTAGAGCACCCTTGGATTGGAGAGTGCACTTGACCAAGGATCCCATTCAAAGAGAATACATAGAGCTGAGGTAGCCTATAGCCTAAGACATTGTATTCTCTTCGAGCCATTTGATCCCCCCCCCTTTCTGAGCAAAAAAAGATATAAGACTAAAAACACCATTAAAATCAGATCAAAGTCATTTTAATGTTGCAATGTAATCTGACTAACACCCCTCTGCTTAATCCACAGTGGAATCTCTACTAGGCTCATTTCCATCCCATCCTCCTACCTCCCCCAGGGCTCCCTACACCTCTCACCCTGTGTTCCCTTCCCTCTACCTCACTCACATTCACCTCAGAGCTAAGAGGTTCCTCCGGTGCTCCCTACACCTCTCACCCTGTGTTCCCTTCCCTCCGCCTCACTCACATTCACCTCAGAGCTAAGAGTGCATTAACCACTCCAGTGTCACATGAGCTCTCATTCTCTGAGCTACAATATGCTCACACACACACATACATATATACACACAGAGAGACAGGGAGACAGGGAGACAGAGACAGAGACAGAGAGAGGAGGAGCTGCACAGTCAGGTGCTGTTTTCTGCACAGCTAATGAGAGACTGAACAACTCTACTGATAGATATTAAGGGAAGGGTAAATCCTGTTGAATTCAATCCCTTTTTGATTTGAAAGAGTGACTTTTGGACCTGAATGCCAAAACATTCAAGAGATAAAAGGTGCTCAAAGTTGACCTGTTTTGCAGTATTTCAAATTCAATGGTGTACCATCTAAAATTGCACAGGGCTCTCAGCTGACATTTTTTACAAGGAGCACATGAGTTGAAATATTTAGAAGCACACAATGAAATTCAGGAGCACAATGATAAGAAATGACTAAAAGTTTGTGAATAAAACATTGTTAGAGTGTTCCATGCTAAATCAAGCACAATGTACCCTAAAATATGAGTCACTTAGGTGAGACTAAAATATTCAGCTGCCCTTTAAGGTGGAGGAGGACAGTGTTACATTTAGTAGATTTTAGTGTAAATTCTACCAACTTCTATGCCTGTGCGCTTCTAAAAATGAATCTTTCAGCCCCTTACTCTCAGTGCACATAGCACCCCACGCGCAAAGGTGGTACATATATGGGACTAGTTCTTTGTGTGACTAGCTACCAGCTATGAAACAAAACAGAAATACTTTGAAAATAGCTACGGCAGCATTTTTTTTGTTGCCTTGAATCACAACTCGCACACGCGCTCATACTTTACTTTTTCAGTTGGCGCACATCTATTTTTTGGCGCAAATTTTTGGGAGCAAAATGGTTGCATCGTAGAGCCCTGTTGCAGTGCTTTGAAGGCATAGATGCATTCTATGAGTTCAATTTCTTTGACTGAAATGATAACCACCCTGTATTTAAGAGCATATAGGGGACACAACACAAAGACCTCAGAGTCTTTGTGAGTCAGGGTCTAAGCTACAACATATGGAAATATGAAAAAATGTCCAAATAGTCACTTTCTGACCACTTCTTCCATGGGCAAACATGTATAGAAATCGAAAGGAACGCTGTCAGACGATTCAGGATTATTGTCAGAGGGTTCATCAGCCAAATCAGTGGCATCCGTCTGGTGGGGTGGGCAGCAGGTGGGAGGCAGTGGTGCATGCTGGAAAAGGTTATTTCTGCTTGAGGAGTGTCTAGGCAGGGTTGATCTAATGACCTCTGTGCCCAAGGCTGTCCCCTCAGAGACCACACAGCACAGCAAAGTGCAGAGCGGTGCGGAGTAAAGGTCTAAGAGCTGAGGCAGCGTGATTGCACCGTCCTTAAGCTAATTGCCGCATGATAAAGGAGAGCAATACCCCAGTCTCTTTTCAACTACACTAAAACAAATCTCTATAACCTGGTCTCTACTCAAAAATAACACTGGCTGTTCGGAGTGTCACTGCAAGGGCTCTCGTCACGCAAGTCTGAGAAAAGGAAAGGGGAAACTTAGTCAGTTGCACAAATGAACGCATTCCACCGAAATGTGTCTTCCGCATTTAACCCAACCCCTCTGAATCAGAGGTGCGGGGGTGCTGTCTTAAAAATCGAAGTCCACGTCGTCGGTGCCCGGGGAGCAGTTGCTGTTAGGGGTTAACTGCCTTTCTCAAGTTAGCTGTAACAGTGGGTCATAACATAAATATAGGTCTGTTACACTCAAAACACAATGACTGACTGTGAAGAACAGCAATAATAAGCAAAATAAGTCAAATTGGGGGCTTAGATCAGCAGTTGGAGGGTTGACGTCATTGCCCAATCGGACAGTGTTTTCACGTCAGCTTGATATGGGGTCACAATGCAAAACACTACCCATCCAAGATAGAGTAGGGACAAAGTATGTCATCATTGTCAACAACGCCATCATGTCTGAGAATGAAACACAGGTAGAACGATCATTGGGAGCAATTACGTAACAGATAAGGGACACCTGATATGGCAGATCCACCCAACAGAGCTTTATCATCACATCTCTCTGAACTCTGACCTCAAAATTCCTGTGACAACAAAAGGCAACGTAATTGCAATGACGTCAACCCTCCAACTGCTGATCTAAGCCCCAAATTCGACTTATTTTGCTTATTATTGCTGTTCTTCACACATTGTGTGTGTGTGTGTGTGTGTGTGTGTGTGTGTGAGGGGGATGTGCACAGTTATTCGAATACTTGTGTGAGTATTCATTTTAGAGAGAGAAAAAAAGTACAGCCTAATATAGGCCTATTTTAACCAGATTTTCACACAGAAAAGGCCGTTTTCTAAATTAAATGAAAATATCCACATAACATTGCAACACAGGGTTCACGTTAATTCAGGATTCCGCAGTTTTTATGCAAAGAAATACTATAAAACGCATAAGAAATATCTTGCTGCGTCTTGTAAACATAGGTCTAAAATGCTTCTGTCATTTCTGCTCAGCATCAGACTCATTTTGTGCTTCAGTTGCACTTCTCCACTTGGATGAGAATTCACAAACAGGTATTCTATCAGCAGACAGAGCTCTGACTGATGTGCAGCTACTTTTCTCCTGTAAATGCAAGATTAACTTCAAGTAAAACGTCAGAAAATGTAGATGGCTACATTCCTATCAAAAACATTAGAAATACGCTTTTTCATTGTAAGCTCGATTTACTTGTGTGGCTGCTAGCAAAACAGCATTGCACTGAAAATGTAGCTATTTTCAGCCAAATGTGTTGCACTAATGTATTTTCTGTGAAGGAAAAAAACCCTGATCACTCTATTGAAGCAAAATAACACTTAACTTTCAATATAAAAAACAGGTGAAATGGTTTAAAAATTCTGATTGATGTTCAGACTTTTCAATGTAGTTATGACATGCACAGTGCACCCCATGAAAAAGGTTGGTAGCCAAGTTCCATGAAAGATAACATTGTGGCTGCTACAAGTTAGCTAGTCCTGGCAGTAGCCGAGTTTCCTTGGTGTCTCTCTCCCCCTCAGTCTACCCACTACCCCATAACCTCCGCGGGCCGCTGCAGCAATAGAGCCAGCCTCTCGCCCGCACAGCAGTACTCGGGTTAAAAACGTACATAAATGTTACACACATACATACATACACACACACACAAAACACATGTATTTCAAGTATCTGACAAAAATGAATGATACTATTTGAATAGTGAAATCATTTCAAACCCCCATCCCTACTGTGTGTGTGTGTTTTGCATAATACAAATTCTGTTGGGGTGAGTTCAAATCCCAGATCTTTCCAGCCAAAGCCAAATCACTGATACTCACTTGCTCTCACACATTAACACACTGTGCAGACTGCAGTACGCATGTACCGTACTTCATTATAGCCCAATGTTGACCTATTCTTGAACTGTGTGCATCCCTCTCCCTCAGATATGAACAATTCTGTATTTTATTAAAAACGTATCTCTTTTTTTTAATTAGGTAAACAGCCTAAGTAATCTTTTTTTAAAACAATTTAAAAAAGGTAACATTTCAAATCAAGTGCAAAAATGGGTCTAAACAGACCTGATGCTCAATTAAGTTCTGGGTCCATACACGTTAAGAGAAGAGCGAGAACAATATTAGTTACATTTTTTAAATACTTTCAACAAATGTTTGTTTGCACCTTTGTGAATTTCAGTGTCTGGCTGACTTTAAAGAGGCTTCAAGATTCCTTTTAAGAGGCATTTTCTCAGCTATCTGCAATACAAGTATGACTGAAGAATGAAGCTGGTGTTAATCATGGGCTTTGCTAAAGACAGAAAGCAGCAGTTGGCTATTTTATGCAGTTGACTACTCCATTGTCAACACTAATTAAATCACTAGACCTACAGAGCTCGACATTAACACTTGTCCGGGGCAAGTAAAAAATTATTGCTGGACAAGCAGATTATAGATTTTTTTTTAAATTGTAATATCTCTATATCAAACAATTAGGCCACTCCGATCAGATTTGTATCAAAGTGTCCTCCGGATGCAATGTGTTACGCAGTTACCTCCTAATCTCTGTATTTCCATCATACAGTCGCTAGACGCGTTTTTGAGATCAAATTGATCTTAGCTGCGTGTGCATATTTGTTGATATTCATAGCTATTTAGTGAGTTACAGTGCAATCTGAAAGTATTCAGACCCCTTGCCTATATATAAAAAATATATATATATATATATATAAAAAATATATATATATATATATATAAAATATATATATATATATATATACATACATACATATACATATACATATATACACACACACACACACATTAAAGCCTTATCCTAAAATGTATTAAATATTTTTCCCCCCTCAATCTACACAAAATACCACAATACGAGAAAGCGAAACCAGGTTTTTCGAAATTTTGGCAAATTTGTTTAAAAAAAAAATAATAATAATAATAATAACTTATTTACATAAGCATTCAGACCCTTTGCTATGAGACTCGAAATTGAGCTCAGGTGCATCCTGTTTCCATTGATCATCATTGACATGCATCTACAACTTGATTGGAGTCCACCTGTGATAAACTCATTTGATTGGACATGATTTGGAAAGGCACACACACACCTGTCTATATAAAAAGCTCCTATATAAAAAGCTCCTACAGTTCACAGTGCATGTCAGAGCAAAAACCAAGCCATGAGGTCGAAAAAAAATTGTCTGTAGAGGCCCGAGACGGGATTGTGTCGAAGGCACAGATCTGGGGAAGGGTACCAAAACATTTCTGCAGCATTGAAGGTTGCCAAGAACACAGTGGCCTCCATCATTCTTAAATGGAAGAAGTTTGGAACCACCAAGAATCTTCCTAGAGCTGGTCGCCGGGCCAAAGTGAGCAATCGGGGGAGAAGGGTCTTGGTCAGGGAGATAACCAAGAACCCAATGGTCACTGACAGAGCTCCAGAGTTCCTTTGTATTTATTATGGATCCCCATTAGCTGCAGCCAAAGCAGCACCTTCTCTTCCTGGAGCTCCGCAAAATTAAGGCAGTTTATACCATTTTACAAACATTACAATACATTCACAACACACTGTGTGCCCTCAGGCCCCTACTCCACCACATCTCTACAGTACTAAATCCATCTGTATGTATGTATAGTGTGTATGTTATCGAGAGTGTGTGAGTGTACATGCATGTCTGTGCCAATGTTTGTGTTGCTTCACAGTCCCCGCTGTTCCATAAGGTGTTTTTAGATCTGTTTTTTCAATCTAATTTTACTGCTGGCATGAGTTACTTGATGTGGAATATAGTTACATGCAGTCATAGCTCTATGTAGTACTGACGTAGTACTGTGTGACTCCCATAGTCTGTTCTGGACTTGGGGACTGTGAAGAGACCTCGTGGCATGTCTTGTGGGGTATGCATGGTTGCCCGAGCTGTGTGCCAATAGTTTAGACAGACAGCTCGGTGCATTCAACATGTCGATACCTCTCACAAATAAATGTAGTGATGAAGGCAATCTCTCCTCCACTTTCAGCCAGGAGAGATTGACATACAGTGGGGCAAAAAAGTATTTAGTCAGCCACCAAATTGTGCAAGTTATCCCACTTAAAAAGATGAGGTCTGTAATTTTCATCATAGGTATACTTCATCATAGGTACACATAGGGAACTATGACAGACGAAATGAGGGGAAAAAAATCCAGAAAAATGCATTGTAGGATTTTTTATGAATTTATTTGCAAATTATGGTGGAAAATAAGTATTTGGTCAATAACAAAAGTTTCTCAATACTTTGTTATATACCCTTTGTTGGCAATGACAGAGGTCAAACGTTTTCTGTAAGTCTTTACAAGGTTTTCAGACACTGTTGCTGGTATTTTGGCCCATTCCTCCATGCAGATCTCCTCTAGAGCAGTGATGTTTTGGGTCTGTTTCTGGGAAACACGGACTTTCAACTCCCTCCAAAGATTTTCTATGGGGTTGAGATCTGGAGACTGGCTAGGCCACACCAGGACCTTGAAATGCTTCTTACAAAACCACTCCTTCGTTGCCAGGGAGGTGTGTTTGGGATCATTGTCATGCTGAAAGACCCAGCCACGTTTCATCTTCAATGCCCTTGCTGATGGAAGGAGATTTTCACTCAAAATCTCACGATACATGGCCCCATTCATTCTTTCCTTTACACGGATCAGTCGTCCTGGTCCCTTTGCAGAACAACAGCCCCAAAGCATGATGTTTCCACCCCCATGCTTCACAGTAGGTATGGTGTTCTTTGGATGCAACTCAGTATTCTTTGTCCTCCAAACACGACGAGTTGAGTTTTTACCGCAACGTTCAATTTTGGTTTCATCTGACATTCTCCCAAACTTCTTCCGGATCATCCAAATGCTCTCTAGCACACTTCAGACGGGCCTGGACATGTACTGGCTTAAGCAGGGGGACACGTCTGGCACTGAAGGATTTGAGTCCCTGGCGGCGTAGTGTGTTACTGATGGTAGGCTTTGTTACTTTGGTCGCAGCTCTCTGCAGGTCATTCACTAGGTTCCCCCCGTGTGGTTCTGGGATTTTTGCTCACCGTTCTTGTGATCATTTTTACCCCACGGGGTGAGATCTTGCGTGGAGCCCCAGATCGAGGGAGATTATCAGTGGTCTTGTATGTCTTCCATTTCCTAATAATTGCTCCCACAGTTGATTTCTTCAAACCAAGCTGCTTACCTATTGCAGATTCAGTCTTCCCAGCCTGGTGCAGGTCTACAATTTTGTTTCTGGTGTCCTTTGACAGCTCTTTGGTCTTGGCCATAGTGGAGTTTGGAGTGTGACTGTTTGCGGATGTGGACAGGTGTCTTTTATACTGATAACAAGTTCAAACAGGTGCCATTAATACAGGTAACGAGTGGAGGACAGAAGAGCCTCTTAAAGAAGAAGTTACAGGTCTGTGAGAGCCAGAAATCTTGCTTGTCTGTAGATGACCAAATACTTATTTTCCACCATAATTTGCAAATAAATTCATTAAAAATCCTACAATGTGATTTTCTGGATTTCTTTTCCTCATTTTGTCTGTCATGGTTGAAGTGTACCTATGATGAAAATTACAGGCCTCATCTTTTTAAGTGGGAGAACTTGCACAATTGGTGGCTGACTAAATACTTTTTTGCCCCACTGTACATGTTATTAATATTAGCTCTCTGTGTACATCCAAGGGTCAGCCGTGCTGCCTTGTTCTGAGCCAATTGCAATTTTCCTAAGTCCTTTTTATTGTGGCACCCGACCACACAACTGAACAGTAGGTCAAGGTGAAACAAATCTAGGGCCTGTAGGACCTGCCTTGTTGATAGTGATGTTAAGGCAGAGCATTGCTTTATTATAGACAGACCTCTCCCCATCTTAGCTACTACTGCATCAATATGTTTTGACCATCGCAGTTTACAATCTAGGGTTACTCCAAGCAGTTTAGTCATCTCAACTTGCTCAATTTCCACATTATTTATTACAATATTTAGTTGAAGTTTTGTTCCAAATACAATGCTTTTAGTTTTATAAATATCGAGGTCTAACTTATTCCTTGCCACCCTCTCTGAAACTAACTGCAGCTCTTTGTTGAGCGTTGCAGTCATTTCAGTCGCTGTAGTAGCTGACGTGTATAGCGTTGAGTCATCCGCATACATAGACACTCTGGCTTTACTCAGTCAGTGGCATGTCGTTAGTCAAAATTGAAAAAAGCAAAGGGCCTAAACAGTTACCTGGGGAATTCCTGATTCTAACTGGATTACATTTGAGGCTTCCATTAAAGAACACCCTCTGTGTTCTTTTACTTGTCTAACTCTTTATCCACATTATAGCAGGGGGTGTAAAACCATAACACACAAGTTTTTCCAGCAGCAGACTATGATCGATAATGTCAAAAGCTGCACTGAAGTCTAACAAGACAGCCCTCACAATCATTTTATCAATTTCTCTCAACCAATCATCAGTCATTTGTGTAAGTGCTGTGCTTGTTGAGTGTCCTTCACTATAAGCAGGCTGAAATTCTGTTGTCAATTTGTTTCCTGTGAAATAGCATTGTATCTGGTCAAACAACATTTTTTCCAGAAGTTTACTACGGGTAACAGGCTGTTTGGTTGGCTATTTGAGCCAGTAAAAGGGGCTTTACTATTCTTGGGTAGCAGAATGACTAGCTTCCCTCCAGGCCTGAGGGCACACATTCTCTAATAGGCTTAAATTGAAGATGTGGCAAATAAGAGTGGCAATATCATCTGCTATTATCCTCCGTAATTTTCCATTCAGATTGTCAGACACCGGTGGCTTGTCATTGTTGATAGACAATCTTTTTTACACCTCTTCCACGCTGAATTTACGGAATACAAAAGTACAATTCTTGTCTTTCATCATTTGGTCCGATACACTTGGATGTGGTGTCAGCGTTTGTTGCTGGCATGTCATCCCTAAGTTTGCTTATCTTGCCAATGAAAAAGTCATTAAAGTAGTTTGCAATATCAGTGGGCTTTGTGATGGATGAGCCATCTGACTCAATTTCTTTCCAAAAATTTAATTTAAGGTGCCCAAAAGCTTTTTACTATCATTCTTTATATAATTAATCTTTGTTTCATAGTGTAGTTTATTTTTCTTTAGTTTAGTCACATGATTTCTTCATTTGTAGTATGTTTGCCAATCAGTTCGGCTGCCAGACTTAATTGCCATACCTTACGCCTTATCCCTCTCAACCATACAATTTTTAAATTCCTCATCAATTTAAGTCTTTATAATAATGTTCTTAAAATCGTTGCGTGCTTATTAGTAACTGGAATAAGTAGTTTCATAAATGCGTCAAGTGCAGCATCTGGTTGCTCCACATTACACACCATAGACCAGCAAATATTCTTTACATCACCAACATACGAATCACAAAAAAAAAACTTATTGTATGACTTCTTATACACTATATTAGGCCCAGCCTTCGGAACTTTGGTTTTCCTAGATATGGCTATTATATTGTGATCACTACATCCTATGGATTTGGATACTGCTTTAATGCAAATATCTGCAGCGTTAGTAAAGATGTGATCAATACATGTTGAGGATTTAATTCCTGTGCTGTTTGTAACTACCTTAGTAGGTTGACTGACAACCTGATCCAGGTTGCAGCCACTGGTTACAGTTTGAAGTTTTTTCCTGAGTGGGCAGCTTGATGATAGCCAGCCAATATTTAAAATCACCCAGAAAATATACTTCTCTGTTGATATCACATACATTATCAAGCATTTCACACACATTAGCCAGATACTGCCCATTAGCACTTGGTAGTCTATAGCAGCTTCCCACAAGAATGGGCTTTAGGTGAGGTAGATGAACCTGTAGCCATATTACTTCAACAGTATTTAACATTAGATCGTCTCTAACCTTTACAGGAATGTGGTTCTGAATATAGACCGCAACACCGCCTCCGTTGGCATTTCTGTCTTTTCGGTAGATGTTATAACCATGTATTAATGCTAAAATCAGTTCTTTAAAATCCATTTTTAAATGTTCTGGGCTAGCCCTCATTTAACCCCACATGGACTACGACAGTGTTAGCTCACAGCATCTGTGGTAGAACAGTCGGAAGCAGCCTTGTTATGTCCTGTACTCGTGCTCCTTGGTAGCACAGGGTTTTTGCCTTGGGGATCGAGATGTTTCTCATCATAGAGCTGCCTGATGATGACAGCTGATGATGTTGAATGGGCTGGTCTCTCAGGCAGCCTCACAGTCTGGTGATTTGATTGGGAGGCCACCAAGGACAAAGGTGCCGGAACCTCTGGATCCAGGGCGGCAAAGCTGTTCCTGGTCTGTGTCAGCTCCGGGCTCAACATCTCCATGGATACCCCCGTTTCCAGAGGACGCTTTCTTTGACTTCCACGGCGAGTGATGTACCTCCATGGCTGGTTTGTTGGGTCGAGATCAGCTCCGTTCTCCAGGGAAGGGGGAAACCCCTTCAGGGATGGAACCCTGCCTAGCACCGGCCAGTCGGCTGTGGAGAGCCGACACGGCGGCAAAACTTCCACCAGACCAGAGCGGCGTCCGGCTACTGGGGTGGAAGAAAAATAAAACAAAGGTGGGCGTGGGTTCCTTTGTGGAGATGAGAGAAACTTCCAGAAGGACAACCATCTCTGTAGGACTCCACCAATCAGGCCTTTATGGTAGAGTGGCCAGATGGAAGCCACTCCTCAATAAAAAGGCATGACAGCCCTTTTGGAGTTTGCCAAAAGGCACCTAAAGGACTCTCAGACCATGATAAACTAGATTCCTTGGTCTGATGAAACTATGATTGAACTCATTGTCCTGAATGCCTTAGTGTAGCATTTGGAGGAAACCTGGCACCATCCCTACGATGAAGCATGGTGGTGGAAACATCATGCTGTGGGGATGTTTTTCAGAGGCATGGACTGGGAAACTACTCAGGATCGAAGGGAAGATGAACGAAACAAAGTACAAAGAGAGCCTTGATCAAAACCTGCTCCAGAGTGCTCAGGACCTCAGACTGGGGCGAAGGTTCACCTTCCAATAGGACAACAACGCTAAGCACACAGCCAACATGTCCCAAAGCCACTTTTGGTTAAGTCTAAAAATGTCCTTGAGTGGCCAAATGTGCTTCAAAAGTACTGGGTAAAGGGTCTGAATAGGTATGTAAATATGATTTTTTGTTTTAGATATACAAACATTAAAAAAAACTGTTTCTTTGTCATTGAGTATTGTGTGTAGATTGAGGCAAAAAAAAGTTATCAATTTCAGAAAACACTAATGTAAAGAAATGTGGAAAAAGTCAAGGGGTCTGAATAATTTCCGAACGCACTCGATTTGCCCAGTTATAGCTCATTTTTGGTCAGCAATGAAAATCCTGGAAAAGTCATGGTGTGTGCCATTGTCAGAAGAGAGAGAGCTAGAGACATTGCGCAGCAGGTAAAATAATGATATAGAATAAAACAGACAAAATAGATAACCATCCTCAGCACTGACAGAACACCCCACATTGTAAAAAAAAAAAAAAAAGAAAAAGAAGCTGACTTTGGTGTGTTTGAGCAGGGTTGGATCAAAAGCCTGCACACCAAGTAGCTCTCCAGATGGGAGAGGTTGACAGACCAGGTGACCGTCCTATCAATAGATAGTTACTTCCTCCTTTTTTCTGAATTGAGAATGGTAAAAAAATAAAATAAAATAGTAGCCTAGTTAATTTAAGTGGAAAAAGTACCTGGCTGAAAGGGTAGTGTGTAACCAGCTCTATAGCTGACGCTAGTGGAAAACACTAATCGCCAATGGTGATATAGCCTAGACCTATATCAAGATAATGCAAACCAGATCACATAGCCTACACATCATTCAAGTTGCAAACATCTGCTCTAGCGAGCATGGCAGGACGCCTGGGCTGAGAACATCTGTCACTGGCACCTTCAGAACCGGGACAGTCAAGGGCTTTCTAGAGAGGGTGGAGGGGGGTTGGGGTCTTACAAAAGCATGTGATAGGGTGGGGAGCTGTGCTCGTTGACCAGGTGTGTATTTGGGCCTCTATGGTTACCATTTGTCTGTCGAATATCAGTTTCCAACTGTTGCTAGACTAGCCAGGGGTTAAATGACACGTTACTCTCCATGATGACAAGCAATTACGGGTGACTCCCCGTGCTCTCTCTTCTAGATATCACACTGAATCCATTCTTGCCATGGGTACTAAATGCTATGACGTCACTATCGCCATCCACGCGACTACTTCAAATCAGTGTGATGTACCACATGTCAGTGTTTTACTCTACGATGCAAAGTAGCATATTATTTAAATGTATTTCCCATTCATATAAAGTTTATTTCGTCATTGATGTGTAAATTACATTTCTGAATACTAGCCCGCAAGGTAAGACTACGTGGGAAAGTGGAGAAAGGCATTTATTCCATGTGTACTGTACTTCAAACTATAACTTTACCCAGGTTCCATCCTGCGACAGCAACCTGTGGAAACCCCGAACCATCTCCAAAACTAGCTAGCTAACTTGCTACAGTTACTGTTTCCAAACCGCGAGTCAAGCCGTTTGCTACATTGTCAAGCTCGTTGCAACACTTCAGAGTTTTAACATGAGGATAGCTAACGTTAGCTAGTTACTTCCTCATTTTTTCACAAACCACGTAACTTTAACACGATTGACATTAGCCTTGCAGATTTCAGAGTAGTCCGAAAACACACTGAAGGTTGTGAAATAACTGGCTGCAAATGAAATAAACGAACAGGTTTGTTAGGTAGAGATCTAAGTGGTAACGTTCTGACAACTTCTGCCACTTGTACCAAAAACAGTAGCAACTCAAGTTCCCAAGTAACATTGAACAGGAGAGCATTATTAGTTAACTCACAATCAGTGAAATATTTAATGAATACGTACAAATTTCTTTTTGCCGTCTCCATCTTCATAGTTTTTCTTTTCTTTCTTGTCCTTCTTGCTTTTGGGAGCAGAGGCAGAGGCAGAATTCCCAGAATTAGGATCCATTTGTGTAGAGATAGTTTCCTCAAAGGGAGAACAAAAATAAATCCACAAACACACCCGGTGACTTCCCGACTTTTCAAAAGTTGTCCTTTCCGACGGTAAGAAAAAAAAGTATAGCTAAGTACCCTTGAGAACTGACTACAACTATTAGCAAATGGCTAGTTAACTGGTGCTAGACAACAACCCCAAACCCCTTTTCATCCGCCTGGGATTGAAAAAGGAGGGAAATTCAAAGTACCCCCAAACAGTGGAAAGAAAACGTATTGTAGCTACTCTTGACGACTCTTTGTTGATGGAACAAACAAAACTTTACGATTACAAAAAATGTTGTGCAATTTTAGTCGCAAGGAGAGTCGTCCGTAATCCCCTCCCAAAAAAACATTGAGTGCCTCCCTGAGTGTCTGTGCGGTAGTGAATGATGGCTAATGTAATGCTAACTAGCTAGGCTAAAACTCGGTAAAAAAGATACGGTTCTTCCTACTTCCACAATATTTTTCTATACAACAAGTTGTTCTTTGTTATATCGCTGTAGACTCCAATATTGCAGTCATCTCAAATTCGTTTCCATTACTGGAACAAGTTAACTTTCCCGAGTGACAACGTTCAAACCCTTCCACGGTAGGCTTCTTCCTGCCATAACAAGTTGGAACGGGTGGGGGAGGACCATGCGCACTAGAACTATTACCTGAGAGATATGACAGATGGATGGGCAGAAGGGCCTTAAGTCATTCTTGTAAATTTGATAAATGTGAACCACAATCACGTGTGAAGTAGAATGATGCAAAACAAATGAATAATATCTTGCTTAATAAAAAGAGAAAAACATGAAGTGATTGATATGAAGACTTGAGAAAAGTAGCCTATAATTTCAGAATACCCCTCCGCTATATTTTTGGGGTCATATTTTACTCGGTCCAGCACAACTCCAGCTCAGCTCCAAAACCATTCACTATGACAAGATCCCTTTAGAACCCAACTAGACACAACCACAGAACAAATCTACAAATTAATTTCACTGTGAGATGGTAAATACATTTCTCCTTATAAACTTGCTGATTTGATTCAGGTTATAATTATTTTCAAATTTTACTTAGATTTCAAGAAGAAAGACTAATCACCGGTGTTAGGCTACCCCTTAGTGGTTAATAAACGAATAACAGACTCGGGGGAGGATGAGAACAATCCACACCTTAATTGAATGTTGATTATTTTATTTCATTTTTTTCGGATTTCAATCTTCAATAGCTGATGGAACGCTTGGTTTAAGAGCTTTTGAAGAATCAATGGTGAAATTATTTTTTATTGAAAAAATAAAAGGTGTTGATTGTTCTCCATCCTAACTCGGACTATACACTGAGTGTACAAAACATTAAGAAAACCTGCTCTTTCCATGACATAGACTGATCAAGGTGAATCCAGTTGAAAGCTATGATCCCTTATTGATGTCACTTGTTAAATCCACTTCAATCAGTGGAGGAGACAAGTTAAATAAGGATTTTTAAGCATTGAGACAATTGAGACATGGATTGTGTATGTGTGCCATTCAGAGGGTGAAATGGGCAGGACAGAATATTTAAGTTCCTTTGAACGGGGTATGGTAGTAGGTGTCAGGCGCACCAGTTTGTCTGTCAAGAACTGCAACGCTGCTGTATTTTTTTATGCTAAACATTTTCCCCGGGTGTATCCCGGTTGAATCTCAATTCGCCCCTACGAATTGAGGCTGTTCTGAGGGCAAAAGGGGGGTGCAACTCAATACTAGGAAGGTGTTCCTAATGTTTGATATACTCAGTGTATCATTTTTATAGAGATGGAACGTTTGGCTTAAGGAGCTATTAAATAAGATATTAATTTTCTCATAAATTGACAAATGTTAAGATGTGGATTGTTCTCCATCCTCCCCTGATTGAGAATATATCCTTCCCATAGTGGTGGTAGGCTTAGTTTATGAGTTATTGAAATCAGAATAATAAAAAATAAAAATAAAGGTGTAGATTCAGAATATCTCATGTTCATGGCATTACTTTGAATAAGATATATTGAAGATTGAAATCCGAATCTATTTTTATTTTCTCACAAATTCCAGACCAAAAGGTCTCGCCTGATTTAAAATATACAATTGTCAGTCATGGCATGCTTGGAAAACCAAATATCCAATATAAAACACATTTTACCTCGGTGTAAAACCAAAAGATAACCAATTTGGATTGGGCGATTTATATCAGCGTTAAACCATTAATTCCGCGAGAAATTACGCTCGTGTATTGTGAGTGAAGGCTAAATTACAAAAAAACTCCAAGGAAGCACGTGATCAGCAAGGATTGCAGTCATGAAACCTCGCTTTGTTTCTGGGACATTCAACTATCAATCCGTTTCATCCCATCACATTATCATCATCACCATATGTTGTTCATATATTTATCATAGATTTAATCATGGTTTTACACAGGACAAGGAATGAATCTTTAAGCGGCAGAATTACACAACAGGCCTACATAATAGCGCAAATTCATTACAGTGCAGTTATACAAAATGTTGTATATACACAAACAAACATTTATATGCACATAATGACATTAGTCCAGTTTGGAACATGGTGCGTAATAGGCCTCTCTCATTGTGCCAAATTAACACTTAACGGTTACGCACAGCGTTTGGACCATGCAGTTGGCAAAAATCTTAAATTCCTCCATGACTACATTCGATAACACAAGTTACCCAGTCCTGGTACAAACGTTACCACCCGATGGGGTAACGGGTTCTACTTGTAGGATGTCCGGGCCTCTCTGAGAGACCTATCGTAGGGCATGGAGGCGAAAAAGGAGGTCCTCAGCTGACAGTTGATGAAGAAGACGATGAGCAGCACGAGCAGAAACAGAACCAGACAGATCACCACGTAGGTTGCCAGGTCTGGTTTGTTCAGCTCTCCTCCCTCCCGCAGTCCTCCCCTGTTATCCGTGGGCCTGAGCAGGCCCGCCATGCTCACCGAGCCGTTGGATGCGTTCACGGACCCAGACGCGTGCGTCTGATGGGCCAACCCTAAGTCGAAGTCCGGTGCGTTGGTGGAATTCAGCAGGATTTGCCTCAACATGACCGCTTGCGTCACCCGGTCAACGTTCAACTGGGAAGGGGAGTAAAATACCAGATTTTAATCACAGACCAATGTAACGATAGGCTACCATAACGTTCAATCATGCAAATGTAGACTAAGTGAACGATCATGAGAACAACGCAATTTAGCTACAGACCCGTGTGAAAGACAATGACGCACAAGACATGGAGTGTGTCAAGAAGGCAAAGATAAAAGTGAGTGTTGAGTCAATAATACCCGTACGAGTCCGCTACTTACTTTGGTGTGTGCAGCGGAGTCTCCGCAGGTGAGGTGGAGATCCAGGGAAACAGTGCCCGCATTCCTCAGACTCTGACCGCTCTGTCCAATCTCTCCCGGGGAGAACGCGCTCTGGAGAGGCGGTGTTGTTTTGGCACTAAATCCCCTGCGCCTACAGACCATATGTCCTTGAGTCACTAATTTAGCCGCAGAACTGAATTCGTATATCCTGATATGTCGAAGTCACTAAAAATCACCAGAGGTTGTCTAGACTCGTTACCAGTGACGTAAACCGCCAAGAGCTTCTCCGGCTGTATAATGTCGAGATCATGAGGACGGAACTAGCGATTTGAATACTCGGATTTCTTCGTTGAGATTTCTTACCGTAAACACCTGGCCTATCTGGACTGTAAAGTTAACGTAATGTCGCTAAATGGTGCTACTTGGTATAGCCTAGTTGGTAAAGTTTCATAAGACCATCCTTACAAGCACGCAATTTATCTCGTCTGGCTGGTCCAAGTGGGTTCTTAAAGCGCGCTGTAACAAGTGGATTTATCGGGTAGAGCGCGGGCCGAGAAAGGGTAGACAAGGGTACACTGGTTCACCGCCGGTTCCTCCTCGCGCACGTTCTTATATCCAGGAAAGGTCGACAAGTATCGGTTTTGAGTGCCTTCAACTCCAACCGATCCCCCGACGGGAATATCGATCCAGACCCGAAGAGTGGGGTGGGGAGAGAGACAATTGATAGAGGGTTCAGAGATCCGTCTCCTCTCCGGTAGCGCTCTCTCTATCTCTCCAGGTCGTAGGCTATACAGCTTCCTCCCTGCCTCGGTTTGTGTTTTGTGGGGAGAGGATAGATTGGTTACCAAGAGAGGGAGAGGGCGAACGCTGGACGGGCTCGGGGTTGGTTAAGAGATGCCATTGGACAGGGACGAGTTAAAGTCAAGCGTGTCATGTGACGTCTTGTTCCCCTCACTCTTTCCTTCTCTCGTGTTTTTCTCCCAACATGTCCTTATTCATTTGTGAGAAGGTGAGTGAAACAATTGTTATGTCAGTGCGGAATCTCTCAGGGTGATTAAAACTAAGCTGTGTGTGTGTGTGTGGGGGGGGGGGGGGGGGGGGGGGGGGGGGGGGGGGACAGCCCCAAACCAGTCCAGCGACTAGGCTGCAAGCTGAATGTATTTATTTTACCCCTCGGGTGTAAATACAGCATGATGCAGTATGATGCAAGTAGGCTAAAGTCTTCTGGTAGAGCCTGAAAGTGTAATTTTCTCAGAGTTGGAGTGGATGACTAATAACACCCTGATGTGTTCCAGCTAAAAGGACTGAGGAGACATTTGGGACGGAGATTTGAGTGTTATTTATATAAACACTATTTATACAAAAGTATGTGGACACGCCTTCAAATTAGTGGATTCGGCTCTTTCAGCCACACCCGTTGCTGACAGCGTATAAAATTGAGCACTCAGCCACGCAATCTTCATAGACAAACAATGGCGGTAGAATGGCCTTTGAAGAGTTCAGTTACTTTCAACATGGCACCGTCATAGGATGCCACCTTTCCAAAAAGTCAGGTCATCAAATGTCTGCCTTGCTAGAACTGCCCTAGTCAACTGTAAGTGCTGTTATTGTGAAGTGGAAACATCTAGGAGCAAGAACGGCTCAGCCGCAAAGTGGTAGGCCACACCGGCTCACAGAACGGGACCGCCGAGTGCTGAAGCGACTATTGTGTAAAAATCGTCTGTCCTAGGTTGCAACACTCACTACCGAGTTCCAAACTGCCTCTGGAAGCAACGTCATTACAAGAACTGTTCGTCGGGAGCCTCATGAAATGGGTTTCCATGGCCGAACAGCCGCACACAAGCCTATAGATTATCATGCGCAATGCCAAGTGTCGACTGGAGGGGTGTAAAGCTTGCTGCCATTTGAGTCTGGAGCAATGGAAACATGTTCACTGGTGTGATGAATCACACTTCACTAATCTGGCAGTCTGACGGATGAATCTAGGTTTGGCGGATGCCAGGAGAACGCTACCTGCCCCAATGCATAGTACCAACTTTACAGTTTGGTGGAGGCAGAATAATGGTCTGGGTCTGTTTTTCATGGTTTGAGCTGGGTGCCTTAGTTCCAGTGAAGGGAAATCTTAACACTACAGCATACAATGACATTCTAGATGATTCTGTGCATCCAACTTTGTGGCAACATTTTTGGGAAGGCCCGTTCCTGTTTCAGCATGACAATGCCACTGTGCACAAATCGAGGTCCATACAGAAATGGTTTGTTGAGATCGGTGTGGAAGAACTTGACTGGCCTGCACAGAGCCCTGACCTCAACCCCATCAAACACCTTTGGGATGAACTGGAACGCCGACTATGAGCCAGGCCTAATCGCCCAACATCAGTGCCCAACCTACCTAATGCTCTTGTGGCTGAATGGAAGAAATTCCCTGCAGCAATGTTCCAACATCTAGTGGAAAGCCTTCCCAGAAGATTGGAGGCTGTTATAGCAGCAAAGGGCGGCCAAACTCCATATTATTGGCCATGAGTTTGGAATGAGATGTAACGACGAGCATGGTGTCCACATACTTTTGGTCATGTAGTGTATATTCTGGGAAACTATAATCCTGTATAGAATGGACATTTGGAGATGGTGAGGCTTTATGGATCATAACAGCTGAATGCATGTACAAGCACCCCTATATAAGCCTACAAATCTGAAAGCTTCTTGCCAAAAGTGAGTGGATTGACACATGGTTTCTGAATTCCCAAAGTGCAAATAGAACGCAGTATGTATGAAAATTGCTACATTGTCATAATAGCCTTGTGTGCCACGCTCATAGTTGTCACGCAGCTGGTAAATGACACCAGTATGATATTATTGTGTTTGGCTGCAGAGAACAACCATTCTCTATAACAACTGTGACAGCCTCCATCACTAACCCTCCCTAATACAAGGAGACTAATGGTTCTTTCTGTCTCTCTGTCTCTCTCTGTCTCGTCTCTGCCTGACTGTCACAATGGAAATCACACTCACCTGCTGTCGGTTTGGAGAATATGACAGAATGGGCATGAATACAGCACAGCCCCTGAAGAGAAACCACAAAGACCACTGCAAAACATTAGGCATCAGTCTAATCTCTATTTTAGAATGAAAGGATATGATGACATTTGTCATGAATATTCAGGTGAAGGTGACCATTGGGCCCATCATTATTATAGTAGGAATTTGGGTATGATTAATACACCACTGCCTTAAAAGGTTGGCTGGCTGGTTCATATTCATGAGCACCTGTCGTGGTCGCAACAGGACGTGTTGGCAAGGCAAGGACAGACTGACATGGTCCACTGATGGACACATGCACACACGCACCTCATAAATATCTGCCAAGCGAGGAAAGATTAAAAAACATTCACCATTGCAGAACAGGAGTTTGATTTCATGTGCAATATTAAATATGATATCTTACAGTACCATCATAACAATATGATACAACAGAATCTAAACAACTAGAAAATAGTACAAATAAATAAAAACACTAATGAGTAGGTGTATCAACTTTTGACTAGTACTGTAAAAAGTAGATTTGAAATGCAGGAGTAGAAAATAAAATAAAAACATTCTAGGGAAATAGAGACTGGTATAAAACTCTAAAATGTTGTTGTTGTTTAAATGCTTTCTGTTATCTGTTATATATATGATATATGTATGTATGTATGTACAGTTGAAGTCAGAAGTTTACATACACTTAGATTGAAGTCATTGAAAATAATTTTTCAACCACTCCACACATTTCTTGTTAACACACTATAGTTTTGGCAAGTCTGTTAGGAAATCTACTTTGTGCATGACACAAGTATTTTTTCCAACAATTGTTTACAGACAGATTATTTCACTTATAATTCACTGTATCACAATTCCAGTGGGTGAGAAGTTTACATACACTAAATTGACTGTGCTTTTAAACACCTTGGAAAATTCCAGAAAATTATGTCATGGCTTTAAATGCTTCTGATAGGCTAATTGACATCATTTGAGTCAATTGAAGGTGTACCTGTGGATGTATTTCAAGGCCTACCTTCAAACTGACATCATGGGAAAATCAGAAGAAAGCCAAGTCCTCAGAAAAAAAATTGTAGACCTCCACAAGTCTGGTTCATCCTTGGGAGCAATTTCCAAACCCCTGAAGGTGCCACGTTCATCTGTAAAAAACAATAGTACTCAAGTATAAACAACATGGGACCACGCAGCCGTCATTCAGCCCAGGAAGGAGACGCGTTCTGTCTCCTAGAGATTAACGTACATTGGTGCGAAAAGTGCAAATAAATCTCAGAACAACCGCAAAGGACCTTGTGAAGATGCTGGAGGAAACAGGTACAAAAGTCTCTATAGCCACAGTAAAACGAGTCCTATTTCGACATAACCTGAAAGACCGCTCAGCAAGGGAGAAGCCACTGCTCCAAAACCGCCATAAAAAAAGCCAGACTGGTTTGCAACTGCACATGGGGACAAAGATCGTACTTTTTGGAGAAATGTCCTCTGGTCTGATTAAATAAAAATAGAACTGTTTGGCCATAATGACCATCGTTATGTTTGAAGGAAAAAGGGGGAGGCTTGCAAGCTGAAAAACACCATCCCAACCGTGAAGCACGGGGGTGGCAGCATCATGTTGTGGGGGTGCTTTTCTGCAGGAGGGACTGGTGCACTTCACAAATTAGATGGCATCATGAGGTAGGAAATTGATGTGGATATATTGAAGCAACGTCTCAAGACATCAGTTAGGAAGTTAAAGCTTGGTTGCAAATGGGTCTTCCAAATGAACATTGACCCCAAGCATGCTTCCAAAATTGTGGCAAAATGGCTTAAGGACAAGAAAGTAAAGGTATTGAAGTGGCCATCACAAAGCCCTGACCTCAAGCCCTTAGAAAATGTGTGGGCAGAACTGAAAAAGCGTGTGCGAGCAAGGAGCCCTACAAACCTGACTCAGTTACACCAGCTCTGTCAGGAGGAATTGGCCAAAAATTCACCCAACTTATTTTGGGAAGTTTGTGGAAGGCTACCCCGAAATGTTAAGTTAAACAATTTAACCACATAATAATTGAGTGTATGTAAACTTCTGACCCACTGGGAATGTGATGAAAGAAATAAAAGCTGAAATAAATCATTCTCTCTACTATTATTCTGACATTTCTCATTCTTAAAATAAAGTGGTGATCCTACCTGACCTAAGACCGGGATTTTTTTACTCTGATTAACTGTCAGGAATTGTGGAAAACTGAGTTTAAATTTATTTGGCTAAGGTGTATGTAAACTTCCAACTTCAACTGTATATGTATTATATGTATGTATGTCCAGTACCAGTCAAAAGTTTGGACACACCTACTCATTCAAGGGTTTTTCTTTATTTTTTACTATTTTCTACATCGTAGAATTAGACATCAAAACTATGAAATAGCAAATGTGGAATCATGCAGTAACCAAACAAGTGTTAAAACCTCTACAGCACCGGTGGGCAATTCCAGTCCTCCAGGGCCTAGTTGATGTCACTGATTTTGCCCCAGCTAGCACACCTGACTCCAATCACCTAATCATGATCTTCAGTTTATAATGCAATTTGATTAATGAGCTGTGTCTGCTAGGGATGGAGAAACAGTGTGACACCAATCAGACCCTCGAGGACTGGAGTTGCCCACCCCTGCTCTATGGGATCGGTGGGTCCCCCGCGGAACGGTTGAGCGAACGTAGGCTAATGTTATTAGCATGAGGTTGTAAGCTACAAGAACATTTCCCAGGATATAGACATATCTGATATTGGCAGAAAGCTTAAATTCTTGTTAATCTAACTGCACTGTCCAATTTACAGTAGCTATTACAATGAAATAATACCATGATATTGTTTAAGGAGAGTGTACAGTCATGAACTTGAAAATGTATTAATAAACCAATTAGACACATTTGGGCAGTCTTGATACATAATTTCGAACAGAAATGCAATGGTTCATTTGATCAGTGTTTTTTCTTTTGTATTATCTTTTGACATATCTAATCTAATTCTCCTACATTAATTTAACATTTCTTGCCATGTTCTTGCCAGAAATTCCACAAATTAACTTTTAACAAGGCACACTTGTTAATTGAAGTGCTTTCCAGGGGACTACCTCATGAAGCTGGTTGAGAAAATGACACGCATGTGCAAAGCTGTCATCAAGGCAAAGCGTGGCTACTTTTTAAAGAATCTCAAATATAAAATAGATTTTGAGTTGTTTAACACCTTTTATGGTTACTACAAGATTCCATGTGTTATTTCACAGTTTTGATGTCTTCCATATTATTCTACAATGTAGAAAGTAGTAAAAAATAAAAACCCTGAAATGAGTAGGTTTGTCCAAATGTTTGACTGGTATACAACTGTATACAACTAATGTCATTGGAGCCAAAGGATATGTTATAAACACAAACAAACAGAAACAACCCAAAAACAACACGACGACCAAACATGGTGTGGTGTAACCTTGGTGTGGTGTAATTTAATCTTCAATAGCTTCCTATCCTTCTCTCCTCTCCCTAATGTATTAATGTAAACTGCATGGAAGGTATAAATGTGAAACAGAATCCTATTTAGTGCTTCCATCGATTATAATCACAAGTAAGAGGACATAAGAGGTAGTGGTAGAGTATGATCTACATAATTGTGTCAAATTCCTTTATATAAAAGACCTAGCCCACTGCATTTCAAATGACCTGTGGACAACTATGTGAAATATGATCACCTTGTTATGCACTGCACTGCTATGCAACAGAAACCAAAATATATGAAATGCTAAGAGGCGTTAAGACCCCAGTACTTGGTAAAATCTCCTCGTCGCAGCTGTACACAAATATAAGCCGTGAGTCATGTTTACATTTAGGGAAGGGAAAACATCCAAGTAATTGTGACGAGTAAAGAGATTATAATATATTTTCTTGATTGACACTCTTTCTATGTAGGCCTACTCTGCTAGAGACTCACCACACACTCTTCCACCTCCCCCCCCCCTCTCCTCAGCACCCAATGAGAATGACCCACTTTCCCAGTGCTCCGCTGTCCAACTCGATCTCTTTACATTCCGCTGGGTGACAGTCTCACCCGTATTTGCGAAATTCCGATCCCGTCTCCTGACATGAGGTCGACAAGCGGCTTGCGTGGACACAGAGAGGGGCAACCTACTCTGGCGGAGAGGGGCAACCATGAGAGAACTAAATATATAAATAAATATATAGGTGTTCAAAGATGCAGTAACCACTCTGTAACTCTGTAGATAATTGTGTTCATTATACAGCTCTGCTCATTAGCTGGTAACCTCTGACAATCCAATTTTGAATCAACACTGCATTAGAATTCTCACCCAGCAGTACTGAAGTAGGCTTCATTAGGGACCGTGCCAATCTGAGTGATTCTCTCTCTTTCTTCTCTCTCTCTCTGACACACTCGGCTCTCACATTGTCTCTCTCTCTTTCTACGGCTCTTTCTTATTAACACATGCATCCAAGAAAGAAAGAAAGACAAACGTCAAATGATGGATCAGCAAGGGATCATGTTCACAATAAATATGAAAAATGTTTTTGTCTTTGTCTTGTGAAATATTTTACAAGGGAACAGAGAGGTTATTGAGACAGTCCTGAGAGAGAGAGAGAGAGAGAGAGAGAGGCCAGTGCGATTGTTCAGGAGTGCTTTTTGCGATGAGACATAATCGTCCCCAGCGGGGGCTGAGGACGAGTCGACAGGGATTACGTACGCAGCACACACATCCACCCCCTTCCCGTCGCTGGGTGCCGCTCACTGGAGCGCTGCAGTGCCATGCAGTGTGTTTGGAAGGAAGGTCGACTTTGACTCTGTGATATAATCCCTCATATGCCTCATTCAATGTTTTGACTTTCCTCCAATACTGTAACGTTCTCCCACCAAAACTGGATTCGGGTGTTTTAGTGTCGCAGTAGATACACTTCTCCTAAATGTGTGTGATCTCAACCTAAATATCACACTACTTTCAATAGCAATTTCCCCCAAATGAAATAATACCACTGGAGCCAGAGGATATGTCTGAGAGATATGAGTGCCTCTGTATGTTTCTATAATTGGATGGGTATTACATCTTGGGAGGGCAGCAACATCATTTCAAGACCCACATTCAGCTCACTACAGTCATTTAATAGAGGCGAGAGGGAATGTCTTCTCATAGCCCTATTACTGTGCTACAGACAGGCCAGGGACAAAGCTGACAGGCCAGGGATAGAGGTGCGTGTGTGGGGGACATACTGTAGAGCAATGGTTCCCAAACTGTGGGTCGCGGCATGGGTCCAGGTGGATTGCGGGATGACATTTTTATCTATTTAAATTTGGAATGGAAAAAACTCTTTCAATGTAAACTTCAACAACTTAAACTAAATTAAAAGTATTTTAAAAAGATAATGGACCTACATATATATTTTTTAAATAATAGCCTAAAGTCTTACAATCAACTTACAATCAACAGAATTAAATCTAGACAATCAGGCCCCCAATGATTTTGTTAGAATGTTTAGAGCATAAGCAGTAGCCATGTCAAAATGCATAGAATTGCAGAAAATTAGCTTAAAAATGGAACATTCTTCTCTCAGCTCCATGGCAAAATGTATTGAATTGCAGAAAAAAGTGCAACCTTTATTTGAGCTCCATGACAAAATGTATAGAATTAGCTTGAAAGGGGCAATCTGTAGTAGCTACATACAATGTTTGGACGTATAAAGTAATGATGTGTACCCATTGATTCATAAAGAAGAAAACCTATAAATGCATCATGAGCTAAGTTCAACTGATGTACCCCGATGTTTGTAAACAATGTCAATCTAAACAAACACTATATAGATAAAAAAAAAAAAGTTTCAGTCCTTGCCTCCATTGCGCTGTATGTGAAATTGAGAGTGGTTACATTTCTCCAGCCCCATCCCTCAGCTTTTTACATAAACAGGTAGCAGGGAAAACACCTTTGTTATTGTTTCAACTGCTGACTGCCGCTTTAAAATGGAAAAATTCTCTCTCCACTGCCAAGATTCTATATTTTACTTATGCTTTGGTCTGTGTACGTTTTTTTCACCGTTCAACCCTTATCGTGGGTCGCGACGCAAAAGACACCTCAATTGATGTAGAGGTGATGTAGAGTGTGCATGATCAGGCCTCTCAATGTGTGCTGTATACACAAAGCCATTAGTTCCCTTCAGCCGCAATACAGCTTACCTCCATCAGAACTGAGTGTCCCTGCTGCCAACCTAGAGCACACAGACCAGACCCAAAACACAACGGCTGATAACAGCCAGATACAGACAGACACTGCTGCTTTGATAAAATACTTGACACACACATGAGCCTATTCAGTCCATCCAGTTGTCATTTAAAAAAATAAAATAAAGCATTCTTCATTTGCTGAGTTTTAATTGATTCACACACTTAACATTGTTTCATTGGCAACCTAAGTCCAAACTCGCCTTTTCCCATTAAAAGATGGATGTTAGTGTTGACTTGCTCTGTCTGTAAAATCTGGGAACTGATTTTGAATGCCTAGTCTGATAGCAGGGGTAATGTAGGGTAATGTGGCAGGTCCTCTGTTAGTGGTTACATGGCTTCAAACATGCTGCATTGGGCTCCTATTCTTCTCTGATGATTCTTGTCTGACTGCAGTCAAGATACACGCAAACAACGATTACGGTATCCCCCTCTCAATTTTCACAATTATCTTCCTTTCTTACCTCTGCCTCCTCTTTTCACCTCTGCTGGAAATGACTGGGCAAATGATGATTTTCCTTCAATGTATTGTACATCAAAAACCCTGGCTGAATGGGGGCTCTGTACAATTAGTCCCTTGACTATCCTCTCAGAAATATGAAATACTGTTTTATTTTCATCTGTTACAGAGCCAGAGCCATTCACATCCACAACAATCAGACAAGGAACACATCTCCAAATGAAAAGACTCCGGAACATGACACTTGAAAAAACAAGAACGTTTCTGTTTCTATGAGAGACATATTTTTTTTTACCACAGTGCTCTTATGGAAATCACATCCACTCCAGAATATTTGGTTCTAAGGCTCAAATGTATTATTGAATGCATAGAAATGTTTCTGTCTCACTTTGACATGATTGGTAAAAGCAGAGTGGATTGTGCTCTTTTCTTTCTTCAGAAATATGTTTTGCTGAGTCAAGCCATACAAGATGCCAGCCATCTCCCATAAGGGCTGATCTCAGGTCAGCTCTCCTTGCTCTCACCCTTTCCATTAACCTCCTAACATCAACACTGACCATGGACCAGTTTGTTTACAGCGCAAAATCAATACAACAAGGACCCAGTGTCTTATAGGATATTCTGCTTAGGATGCCATTTTGGCTTCCTAAAACTGCTGCGAAAGATCAGAAGTCGGTGACGGGACGGGACGGGGACGGGGGGATGGGCAGGTGTTCGCTCCAGTGAGCCATGAGGCAGAGGGACCAGAGCTGCCTTGTTAGCATGTACCCCACAGCACCACATGGCCTTCTCTTTAAAGATCGCAAACAAGTAGCAGAGGTGAATAACAGAGCATGGTAAGTGTCTGCTCTGTGCCTGTTGTTGATTAGAGGGTGGTTTTGGCTGGGTCACTACTAGGCTGTAGGGGGCCTGGGGACCAAGCAGGAAGAGAAGAGATAAGCACACAGCTAATTACACGCTGCTGAACTGCTTCCAGTGTCACCTGGTCACACACACACACACACACACACACACACACACACACACACACACACACATAGGAGAGAAAGACAATGCAACAAATACCTGAGAGAGGGGGAGGAGGTTTTCACAATTCCTGATATTTAATCCTAGTAAAAATTCCCTGTCTTAGGTCAGTTAGGATCACCACTTTATTTTAAGAATGTGAAATGTCAGAATAATAGTAGAGAGAAGGATTTATTTCAGCTTTTATTTCTTTCATCACATTCCCAGTGGGTCAGAAGTTTAAATACACTCAATTAGTATTTGGTAGCATTGCCTTTTAAATGGTTTCAATTGGGTCAAACATTTCGGGTAGCCTTCCACAAGCTTCCCACAATAAGTTGGTTGACTTTTGGCCCATTCCTCCTGACAGAGCTGGTGTAACTGAGTCAGGTTTGTAGGCCTCCTTGATCGCACACGCTTTTTCAGTTCTGCCCACACATTTTCTATAGGCTTGAGGTCAGGGCTTTGTGATGGCCACTTCAATACCTTTACTTTCTTGTCCTTAAGCCATTTTGCCACAACTTTGGAAGTATGCTTGGGGTCAATGTTCATTTGGAAGACCCATTTGCGACCAAGCTTTAACTTCCTAACTGATGTCTTGAGACGTTGCTTCAATATATCCACATCATTTTCCTACCTCATGATGCCATCTAGTTTGTGAAGTGCACCAGTCCCTCCTGCAGAAAAGCACCCCCACAACATGATGCTGCCACCACCGTGCTTCACGGTTGGGAGGGTGTTTTTCAGCTTGCAAGCCTCCCCCTTTTTCCTTCAAACATAACGATGGTCATTATGGGCAAACAGTTCTATTTTTGTTTTATCAGACCAGAGGACATTTCTCCAAAAAGTATGATCTTTGTCCCCATGTGCAGTTGCAAACCATAGTCTGTCTTTTTTATGGCGGTTTTGGAGCAGTGGCTTCTACCTTGCTGAGCAGCCTTTCGGGTTATGTCAAAATAGGACTCGTTTTACTGTGGATATAGATACATTTGTACCTGTTTCCTTCAGCATCTTCACCAGGGCCTTTACTGTTGTTCTGGGATTTATTTGCACTTTTCGCACCAATGTACGTTAATCTCTAGGAGACAGAACACGTCTCCTTCCTGAGCGGTATGACGGCTGCGTGGTCCCATGGTGATTATACTTGCGTACTATTGCTTGTACTAATGAACGTGGCATCTTCAGGCGTTTGGAAATTGCTCCCAAGGATGAACCAGACTTGTGGAGGTCTATCATTTTTTTTCTGAGTTCTTGGCTGATTTTTTGAAGGTAGGCCTTGAAATACATCCACAGATACAATTCCAATTGACTCAAATGATGTCAATTAGCCTATCAGAAGCTTCTAAAGCCATGACATCATTTTCTGGAATTTTCCAAGCTGTTTAAAGGCACAGTCAACTTTGTGTATGTAAACTTCTGACCCATTGGAATTGTGATACAGTGAATTATAAGTGAAATAATCTGTCTGTAAACAATTGTTGGAAAAATTACTTGTGTCACGCACAAAGTAGATGTCCTAACCGACTTGCCAAACCGATAGCCTGTTGACAAGAAATTTGTGGAGTGGTTGAAAAACAAGTTTTAATGAGTTTTTAACCTTAGTGTATGTAAACGTCCGACTTCAACTGTATCTCATTTCTCGAAAAGTATTTGTTGATTGAGTGTTGTCCGGTAGGCTAAGTATCAGGGCAGAAGAGTACTGAATGTTTACCAAACCTCAGGGAATGGAGTTCACCGATAGATGAAGAGGTTTGTATTTGTATTAATTAGGGATCCCCTTTAGCTGCTGCCAAGGCAGACAAATTAAGGCACATTGCACATAAAACAAAAGATAACAGTACATCATATAACATTATTACACCACTACATATCTACAATACAAAATGTATAATACCACCATTCATCAATATTATAATGTACATAGTCACTTTAACCATATCTACATGTACATACTACCTCAATCAGCCTGACTAACCGGTGTCTGTATTATAGCTTTGCTACTTTTATAGCCTCGCTACTGTATATAGCCTGTCTTTTTGCTGTTGTTTTATTTCTTTACCTACCTATGGTTCACCTAATACCTTTTTTGCACTATTGGTTAGAGCCTGTAAGTAAGCATTTCACTGTAAGGTTGTATTCAGCGCACGTGACAAATAAACTTTGATTTGATGTGTGTAGAGTGTGTCTATAGCAGATTCCCACAATAATGGGCTTTAGGTGAGGCAGATGGAACCTGTAGCCATATTACTTCAACAGTATTTAACATGAGATCCTCTCTAAGCTTTACAGGAATGTGGTTCTTAATATAGACCATGACACCTCCCCCATTGGCATTTTTTAAATTTTTAATGTTACCCCTTTTTCTCCCCAATTTTCGTGGTGTCCAATTGTTTTAGTAGCTACTATCTTGTCTCATCGCTACAACTCCCGTACGGGCTCGGGAGAGACGAAGGTTGAAAGTCATGCGTCCTCTGATACACAACCCAACCAAGCCGCACTGCTTCTTAACACAGCGCGCATCCAACCCGAAAGCCAGCCGCACCAATGTGTCGGAGGAAACGCAGTGCACCTGGCAACCTTGGTTAGCGCGCACTGCGCCCGGCCCGCCACAGGAGTCGCTGGTGCGCGATGAGACAAGGATATCCCTACCGGCCAAACCCTCCCTAACCCGGACGACGCTGGGCCAATTGTGCGTCGCCCCACGGACCTCCCGGTCGTGGCCATTGGCATTTCTGTATTTTATGTAGATGTTATAACCATGTATTGCTACCACTGTATCATCAAAGGTATTATCTAAGTGAGTTTCAGAGATAGTTAGAATATGAATGTCATCTGTTACTAACAAGTTATTGACTTCATGAACCTTGTTTCTTAGGCTACATATGTTAACGTGGGCTATTTTTAGCACTTTTCTGGGATGCTTGATTGTTTTCGTTGCTTTACCGGGAAGCTTAGCAGAAGTTGACATGCTGGTGTTATTTATGTTAGTGCAGGGTGAGCTGGTTCATAGGCACATTATTACTGCATACAATAGCTGTGGGATCAGCAGAGGCATTCATGGCAGTTAGAGCGACATAAATTAGGTTACTTACATTGTGTCTTCCAACGCCCCTGGGATAATGTACAGTTGCTGTAGCATTATGACAACTCAGCAACACAATGGTAGAGAATAAATGAGCTGGGCTTGGGTCATTGACAAGTCATTGTCCCAAAGTAGCCTTCTAATTCTGTGAAAGAATCCAGGAACCCAAATGATTTGGGTGGATCCCATCCTCCTTATAAAATGAGCTTTGTTTCCAGAAGGTATAATAATTGTCAATAAATGTTACACCCACAGAGCTGCGATAGTTTCATAGCCAGTTACGGAGGGATACAAGTCTGCTGAAACGTTCAATGCCACGATTTAGGGAGAGCAGAGGGCCAGATATCATGGGGCGTTTGTTGGTGTCAAGCAGTGATGCAGTCAGTTCTTTAAAATCCATCTTCAGCTGTTCTGGGCTGTCCTTCATAATGTCATTGAATCACACATGAACTATGATAGCCTCAATTTCCTAATACTGGTTTCAAATGTATGGGAGCAGCTTATCGATGTCTTGTACTTGTGCTCCTGGACAGCACAACGTTTTTGCCACAGTACATTTTGTGCCCAATACAATGGCTGGAGGAAGAGAACGGAGAAATCCGCCCATTCCTACTCCTTACACAATTTGTTGAATCTTTCACGGGCCAATGTAAAGCAGGATAGCATACACCCAGAGCTCCCGGCGATATGTTTAGACCTCCCACAGCAGGCAGTGCCCTGTCAGATCCAGGGAGAGGGATAAGAGACGAACTCCACGACAAAGCCATTGCTGGAGTCAGCGTAGTTGGAGTCAGCGTAGTTGGAGTCAGCGTAGTTGGAGTCAGCACCGCCGCCGCAGACACAGGAAATCCCAGAGATGGAGGTGCAGGTAGATCAGGCACCAGTGCAGTAAAGCTATTCCTTATGTCAATCTGCTCTGAACCTCTCGCAGTCACTCCCGTCCACTTAGCAGCAAGCTGCTGCCTTTGGTTTCCGCGACTTGTGACATGGGACCAGAGCTAATTGGAGCAACCTTCCTGCTGTTCTCCATCTACTTCAGAAGCAGATGGAGACAACTTCCTGGGCAGGCAAGATCCAGGAAGCACAGGGCATTCAGATAGCAAGAGATGACAAGGAAGGGAAACAGGCCCGAGCAGCATCCAGCCATAGGAGTAAAGAATGAGAATGTTCCAGTTTGCGTTTTCCCCATAAGTTCGCGCAGACGTGAGCTTTGTTTGCTAAGCATAGACACTTCTGTACTCCTCCTCTAGCAAACAATTGCCGCATTGGAATTCATTGGACAAGAGCGTAATAAACAGCTTCTACAGTGCTGGAAATATTTGTTCGCTATTCCAGGCAAAGCAGGCTCCATTGCAACCGAGCTAGCTAGCTGGCTAGTTGGTAGCAGGTGTTGACACAAACACTTAAGAAATAAATATTTAAAAAATAAAAATAAAACAAAGTAAAACTTCAGAAACAACAGGCCGAAGCAACAGGCCGAGGTGCATGAGGTATACGAGTTCTTGACAGGAAATGACACTCATCGACAACTCATGGGGGACAATCCAAACCACACCAGAGAGAGGGTGTCAGGTTTACTGTCACACACACAAGGTATAATTGGGCAAGACCCTTGGAGGTCATACAAATAGAGGGAAAGTTGAATAAGAGCACTGAATATATAAAATAAATAGTATTTCTGTGTACTGGGAAAAGCACACTCGAGACAACCTTAGTTGCCATGGAAATAGGACTGTTCAGCTTTGGGTTGGAGAGCTGTGTTTATGTGTGTTTGTGCATGTGTGCATGCATGTGTTTTTTTCCCCCCCGTTGTGCATCTTCGTGACTGAATACCACATAAGGCCAGAAGATTAACTTATAAAGCTGCAATATGTAACTTTTTGGGCGACCCGACAAAATTCACATAGAAATGTGAGTTATAGATCTGTCTGTCACACCCTGATCTGTTTCACCTTGTGATTGTCTCCACCCCCTCCAGGTGTCGCTTATTATTCCTGTGTTTCCTGTCTCCCTGTGCCAGTTCGTCTTGCATGTTTTTCAAGTCAACCAGCGTTTTTCCCGTACTCCTGCTTCTATTCTCTTTTGCTAGTCCTCACAGTTTTTGACCCTTGCCTGTTTTCTGGACTCCGTACCCACCTGCCTGACCATTCTGCCTGCCCTGACCTCGAGCCTGCCTGCCACACTGTACCCCCTGGACTCTGAACTGGTTTTGACCTTTTGCCTGTCCACGACCTGCCCCTTTTGGATTGTTTAATAAATATCAAGACTCCATCTGCCTCCCGTGTCTGCATCTGGGTCTCGCCGTGCCCATACACTGTCATTCTCATTGAAAGCAAGTCTAAGAAGAAGTAGATCGGTTCCATGTGCACTATTTCTATGCTCCCAGTTTTTCATTTTCGGTTTTGTACACCAGCTTCGAACACCTTTTAAAATACAATATTTTTGTTTATGGGAACTATATTTCACAGCAGTTTAGATGGTACAATTATTATTTATTATTATTATTATTATTAGGCACACTATTAGCATTTTAGCAACCAGGAAACGGCGGAACGATTTCTGTATAGTGCATCTATAAAGCTGACTTTCACAGGAGTTCCCGGCCCCATCCTGTTTGCCTACAGACTATACAGTGAGGTATATACAGTGCCTTCGGAAAGTGTTCAGATCCCTTGACTTTTTCCACACTTTGTTACATTACAGCCTTCTTCTAAAATTGATAAAATAATTTTGTTCCTCATCAATAGCCCATAATGACAAAGCAAAAACTGAAACATCCCATTTACATAAGTATTCAGACCATTTACTCAGTACTTATTTGAAATACTTTTGGCAGCGATTACAGTCTCGAGTCTTCTTGGGTATGATGATATGAGCTTGGCACACCTGTATTTGGGGAGTTTCTCCCATTCTTCTCTGCAGATCCTCTCAAGCTCTGTCAGGTTGGATGGGGAGTGTCGCTGTACAGCTATTTTCAGGTCTCTCCAGAGATGTTCGATCGGGTTTAAGTCTGGGCCCTGGCTGGGCCACTCAAGGACATTCAGAGACTTGTCCCAAAACTTCTGCATTGTCTTGGCTGTGTGCTTAGTCGTTGTCCTGTCGGAAGGTGAACCTTCACCCCAGTCTGAGGTCCTGAGTGCTCTGGAGCAGGTTTTCCTCAAGGATCTATCTGTACTTTGCTCCGTTGATCTTTCCCTCGGTCCTGTTTCCCAGTCCCTGCCGCTGAAAAAAGTCCCCACAGCATGATGCTGCCGCCATCATTCTTCACCGTAGGGATGGTGCCAGGTTTCCTCCAGACGTGACTCTTGGCATTCAGGCCAACGTGTTCAATCTTGGTTTCATCAGACCAGAGAATCTTGTTTCTCATGGCCTGAGAGTCATTTAGGTGCCTTTTGGCAAACTCCAAGTGGGCTGTCATGTGCCTTTTACTGAGGAGTGGCTTCTGTCTGGCTACTCTACCATAAAGGACTGATTGGTGGAGTGCAGCAGAGATGGTTGTCCATTTGGAAGGTTCTCCCATCTTCACAGAGGAACTCTGGAGCTCTGTCAGAGTGACTATTGGGTCCTTGGTCACCTCCCTGACCAAGGCCCTTCTCCCCCGATTGCTCAGTTTGGCCGGGCGTCCAGCTCTCTTCGTGGGTTCCAAACTTCTTCCATTTAAGAATGATTGAGGCCACTATGTTCTTGGGGACCTTCAATGCTGCATAAAGATGTTCATACCCTTCCCCAGATCTGTGCCTCGACACAATCCTGTCTTTGAGCTCTACGGACAATTCCTTCGACCTCATGGCTTGGTTTTTGCTCTGACATTCACTGTCAACTGTGGGACCTTTATATAGACAGATGTGTGCCTTTCCAAATCATATCCAATCAATTTAATTTACCACAGGTGGACTCCAATCAAGTTGTAGAAACATCTCAAGGATAATCAGTGGTGACTTTCAATTTTACTTGAGTCATTTTCTACTAAGGTATCTTTACTCTTACTCACGTATGACAATTGGGTACTTTTTCCACCACTGGGCTTACCCGTGCTAAACTGTTTTTTTTTTTAGTATGACTTAGAATGCGTCTCAACCAATCACAATGCTTTATTTTGACCAACTCACTGTAGAACAATCACATTGTGACAATGTTCCCATAAGGTCATGTGTGTAGTCTTCAGTTTTCATACATATACACGTACAGTACACACTCACACAAATAGACAAACACGCACACACACACACACACACACACACACACACACACACACACACACACACACACACACACTGAACAAGGTCTGAATGCACAGATTTTGGGGGAAGTCTGAACAGTTTTTGCAGCATGTTTCGGTTACGTAGGTAGGGTTGCTAGCTGCCATTTGTTTAATAGAGTGGAATGGAGGAATTATAAATGACTGATAGATGCTTGTGTGTGTCATCAGTGGATGACTGTCAGAATGTGTGTACAGTAGGCCTACACAATATCTATCAGCCCACATTTGCCCAGAGGGGTATACTACAAAGCAGGATTAATCAGTTAGCCGACTAACTTTGATAAGCAACCAGAAAAAAAAAACGTTGATTTTATGGTAAATTATAAAAGCTAATCGTATATCTTTTTGTTTTTTTAAAAATCAATTAGACCATGCCCATTTCAAGCTTATATTTCTACGAAACAAAAATGTATCAGAATGTTTCGACAAGTTAGCTGGCTGACTCCATAATTCTGTTTTCCATTGTACTCCTCAGGTTGTGTGTGTGTGTGTGTGTGTATGTGTCCACAGTATATTTTCACAATGCACAAGCAGACTGTTTGCGCAGTGTGTGGCGGTGCCCTTGCCAGTGCGTACGGACACAGAATGACGTTGTCGCCAGATGTTCGGTCTTGCTTGGGTGCGTGTCATTGAGTTAACAACGGAACAATCATATTTGATCAGCTCAATAAAATCACATGGTCCAGACTGATTAACAAAACAGAATGAATCAAACACAATATCCAGTTTATTCCTTTTAATTCAAGATCAAAATATACAATCTTTTTTTTATCAATATTTTCCCCATACAAGTGAAAAATACAGTATCTTGAGTCTCTATTCTGTTTTGTTGTCTGTGAATGAAAATGTTAAGCGTTTTTTTTTTAAACAATGATGAACTCTTTCAATTGACACACATACAGTGGCAAGAAAAAGTATGTGAACCCTTTGGATTTACATGGATTTCTGCATCAATATGTCAAATTTGATCTGATCTTCATCTAAGTCACAACAATAGACAAACAGAGTCTGCTTAAACTAATAACACACAAACATCTATACGTTTTCATGTCGTTATTGAACCCACCGTGTAAACATTCACAGTGCAGGGTGGGAAAAGTATGTGAACATTTGGATTTAATAACTGGTTGACCCTCCTTTTTGCAGCAATAACCTCAACCAAACATTTTCTGTAGTTGCGGATGAGACCTGCATAACGGTCAGGAGGTATTTTGGACCATTCCTCTTTACAAAACTGTATCACTTCAGCAATATTCTTGGGATGTCTGGTGTGAACTGCTCTCTTGAGGTCATGCCACTTGTCGTTGTCCTGTTGCATCACTCATTCTGTTGAGCTTCAATTGGCAGACTGATAGCTTTACATTCTCCTGCAAAATGTCTTGATAAACTTGGGAATTCATTTTTCCGTCAATGATAGCAAGATGTCCAGGACCTGAAGCAGCAAAGCAGCCCCAAACCACGATGCTCCCTCCATCATACTTTACAGTGGGGATGAGGTTTTGATGTTGGTGTGCTGTGCCTTTTTCTCTCTCCAAACAGTGTTGTGTTCCTTCCAAAAAACTCAACTGTAGTTTCATCTGTCCACAGAATATTTTGCCAGTAGTGCTGTGGAACATCCAGGTGCTCTTTTGTGAACCTTAGACGTGCAGCAATGTTTTTTTGACAGCAGTGGCTTCTTCCGTGGTGTCCTCCCATGAACATCATTCATGTTTAGTGTTTTACATATCGTAGACTCGTCAACAGAGATGTTAGCATGTTCCAGAGATGTCTTTAGCTGACACTCTAGGATTCTTCTTAACCTCATTGACCATTCTGCGCTGTGCTCTTGCAGTTATCTTTGCAGGACGGTCACTCCTAGCAAGTGTAGCAACAGTGCTGAACTTTCTCCATTTATAGACAATTTGTCTTACCGTGGACTATTGAACATCAAGGCTTTTAGAGATACTTTTGTAACCCTTTCCAGCTTTATGCAAGTCAACAATTCATAATTTATAGGGCAGGGCAGCTCTAACCAACATCTCCAATCTCATCTCATTGATTGGACTCAAGGTTACCTGACTCCAATTAGCTTTTGGAGAAGTCATTAGCCTAGGGGTTCACATACTTTTTCCAACCTACACTGGGTAAGTTTAAATGATGTATTCAATATAGACAAGAAAAATACAATAATTGGTGTGTAATTAGTTTAGGCACACTGTGTTTGTCTATTGTTGTGACTTAGAAGAAGATCAGATCACATTTTATGATACATACTTTTTCTTGCCACTGTATAGATAGACAGTGTCGCTCGCTCTTCTCTCACACACACACAAAACAAAGATACAGTTTGAAGCTGAGATCTGCATTTGGTGAAATGGCGCCACTGGTAGCCCCAGGCGCTTTCCTTATTGTTTTGTTTTTGAAACGGGGCAGAGGAGCATTCTGCATTGTGGGTAAAAAATAAAAAAAGAAGACATTCTGCACTTCTATCGTGCTTGCAATGATGTCCGAGGGGTTCTTTGTTTGAGGTAATGTCTTTATTGTTGTAATTTCGTAAACGGACTTGACAGTTTCACCGCTACAGATTCCGACTTCAGAGTTTCAAATGCTATTTCAATGAACTCAAAAATCTTGTGCAACCTCCACTGGGTGTCTGAAAACAAATGAATAATTCAGTATGTGTGTGAACTCATTCCGTATATGTGTGAATATATGGCCATTGGCCAATGTGTTAATTAGATTGCCTGCTCTATAAAAAAGGGTCATTATATTTATCTTCCTGAAACAGTGGACTGCTATATGGCACAATACTTCAGGTAAAGACACCCTGGGCTAGCTGTCTGCAGTTACAGAAAACCATTCAACTTTCTCTCTCTCTCTCTCTGTGTGTTTCTCTCTCTCTCTCTCTCTGTGTTTTTTTTCTCTCTCTCTCTCTCTCTCTGTGTTTCTCTCTCTCTCTCTCTCTGTTTCTCTCTCTCTCTCTCTCGTTGAGCTGATGTAGTTTGGCTGTGTGGGTCGTCTTTCGTTGCTGCCTCGGAATTCTACTCTAAACAATCCCCTATATTCCCCTCGCGCTGTTCAGAGCCTCCTCCCTCTGTCACTATTCCTCTCTCCTGCCTCCTCTCTTCTCCCTCCGTCCCACTGATCTCCTCCCTTTCTCTCTTCTCCTCCTGTCCTATCTCACTCTCCTCCCTCCACTAATTAGATCAGGGCATCTACTCCCCAGAAAGCCACTCTTTCAACTCTCATTCCTGACCACCTTTTCATCCACTCTCTCCATCACCCTCTCGCTCTTTCTCTGTAATTCTCTATCTGTCCACCAGTTCTCTTCCCCTCCCCCTTTCTCTTCTCCCCTCTTTCCCCCCACCTCTCACTCTCCCTCTATTTTCATGCCTCCCCCACGCCTCTCTCCTACCCCTTCTCCCCTCTCTCTTAGGTTTTTTTTGGTGGCGTTCTTGACAAATGTGTCACTGAGTTGTGTGATGAGGTCAGCCAGTTCTCCGGTGGCCTGAGACTTCTCCTCCAGGAGCTCATAGCGCAGGCTGGAGATGTCCTGCTTGATCTCCTTCAGTTCCCCTAAAACACACAGATACACGCAGAGTCACACACACACACACACACACACACACACGAATGAGTGAAACACACACAAACACACATACGCACATGAACACAGACACACACACACACACACACACACACAATGCTGCTGTTCTATTACATGCTGTTAAGAATGAACTAACATTGAGGAGAGAGGATCAGACTGTGATCCTTTAAGTTACTCTGCAGGATACATTACATACACTCGCACTGACAATACCCATCCAGGCAGGTAGCATCTGCTGAGGTACATAAAGGTGACATTAAAGGAGATTCGATTTTCACCTTCATTGACTTCATCGTTCTCCCTGTCAACCTGAGCTTTCAGAACATAGCGCTTAATGAGACGCTTCATGATCTTCTGCAGTACGACAGAGAAGAGAGAGGGAGGAGGGGAGGAGAGGTGAGAAAAATGTGAAGGGGAGAGAAGTGGAGAAGAGTTGGTTATGAAAGCTGACCATAAGCTTTATTAAACATACACACACACACACACACACACACACAGGTGCACATCCAGACCCCCCCCCCCCCCCCCCCCCCCCCCCACACACACACACACACACACTGTGTCTCACTGATCAGCTCCGAATGTTAAGTATTGATCTTAAGCCTATAGAGACTACACACGTAGTAATGTATATATACACGTATAATGTATAATGTGTATACACGTAGAAATGTATTGTTTTACAGGGTCATGGCACCCCTGGAGCAAATTAGAGTTAAGTACCTTGCTCAAGGGCAAATCAACAGATATTTCACCATGACAGCTCGGGGTTTCAAACCAGCGACATTTCAGCTACTGGCCTAATGCTTTAACTGCTAGGCTACCTGCCATCCTGTGTGCACTACATACGCACTCACTGTGAGAAGCTGACCTGACATACCAAAATAAATTGTGTGTGTCAGGAGAAAGGCTTTTAGAGAGAAGCATAATGGTCTGTGAGAGGCACAATAGAATGACCTCATGACAGAGGAAGAGAGAAGATTTCCCACAGGGCAAAGGTGGACAGAAAGACCTTTCCTCATTCCATCCCTCCATCCATTTTCCCCATTCAGTCAATCACTCCACACTCCTGCTCATTTATTCAGCCATTACCTGCTCCCACTAAATCCATTTCTCGATACCTCATTAAACCTTTGTCGCCTCGTTTTCTTTCCTTCTTCGCCCACTCATTCCCCTCTGATATTTCTCACATATTACCTCTACCTTCCCCTCTTTCTTTCTTGCTTACTTTCTATACATCTCTCGTACCTGGTATCTGGTGGGATGTTTGATGGGTTTTCTGAGAGTGGACTCCTCTCGTGGTCGACCGTGGGCTCTGTAGCGTTTGCCCTGCAACAACACAACATGAGTTCATATATATTAGTAGGTTTTCACTCCAAACATAAACTAGCAAACCTGATTAAAATAATTGGCTGCTTGATAAGTCGAGTCAGGTTTGTTACAACTAGGGCTGGAGTGAAAACCTACAGGAAGCCTTGTTCTCTGCGAACGCAGATTGACATAAAAGTGTAGTCAACTTTGTTCTAAGAGCAAAAATAATCTGATCGGATTTGTTCTGCCCTAAACCAACCAACTGGTTTGTAAAATATTCTCTGTTCACACCTCCGCCATGTTTTCAAAAGTTGTGCATCTGTTAAACTCCGCCCATTGACCTTTTCAAAACCCAATCGGATTTGTTCTGCCCTAAACCAGTCCGCTATTTCCTGCCCTTAGAACAAAGTTGACTACACTTTATGTCAGTCTGCTCCAGGAACAGGGATGGAGAGCTCTGGTCTAAATCCAGGTGCTGGTATTGGCAGGATCAACTAGTATTCAGTATGCAGGAACAACTAGAGAAGACAGACGACCGACCTTGACTTAAGTTACATTTTGTTGTTGCAGTGCATCAATAACATAAGTTATATATGAGGACGAGTTAGACACAACAACACAAAATGAGACGCTAGAGAGGTTAGAGAGCATGACAGCCATATGAGTCACTGCAAATCTAGGTCAAATCAAATCAAAGTTTATTGGTCGCATACACAGACTTGCAGGGGAAACAAAATGCTTGTGTTTCTAGCTCCAACAGTGCAGTAAAATGCTTGTGTTTCTAGCTCCAACAGTGCAGTAAAATGCTTGTGTTTCTAGCTCCAACAGTGCAGTAAAATGCTTGTGTTTCTAGCTCCAACAGTGCAGTAAAATGCTTGTGTTTCTAGCTCCAACAGTGCAGTAAAAGCTGGCAATACAAAATAATACAATACACACATAACCCAAAAATAAAAATATAGAAATTAAGAAATATCAGAACAAGCAATGTCAGAGTCCGGACTAAAATATATAGTGTTCAAAACATTAGGAACACCTGCTCTTTCCTGACCAGGTGAATCCAGGTGAAAGCTATGATCCCTTACCGGGTCACTTGCTAAAATCATTTCAATCAGTTTAGTTGAAAGGGAAGAAACTGGTTACAGGACTTTTAAACCTTGAGACATGGATTGTGTATGTGTGCTATTCAGAGGGTGAATGAGCAAGAAAAATATTGAAGTGCCTTTGAATGGGGTATGGTAGTAGGTGCCAGGCGCACTGGTTTGAGTGTGTCAAGAACTGCAATGCTTCTGGGTTTTTCACACTCAACAGTTTCCCGTGTGTATCATGAATGGTCCACCACCCAAAGGACATCCAGCCAACTTGACACAACTGTGGGACGCATTGGAGTCAACATGGGCCAACATCCTATTGGAACACTTTTGACACATTGTAGAGTCCATGCACTGACAAATTGAGACTGATCCGATGGCAAAAGGGGGTGCAATGAAATATTAGGAAGGTGTTCCTAATGTTGTGTACACTCATACACTAAGTTTGGGGTCACTTAGAAATGTCCTTGTTTTTGAGAGAAAAGCAAATTTCTTGTCCATTAAAATAACATCAAATTGATCAGAAATACAGTGTAGACATTGTTAACGTTGTAAATGACTATTGTAGCTAAGGCTAATTGATTATTAGAAAACCCCTTTTGCAATTATGTTAGCACAGCTGAAAACTGTTGTCCTGATTAAAGAAGCAAAAATAACTGGCCTTCTTTAGACTAGTTGAGTATCTGGAGCATCAGCATTCTATCAGTCTATTCTTGTTCTGAGAAATGAAGGTTATTCCATGCGAGAAATTGCCAAGAAACTGAAGATCTCGTAAAACTCTGTGTACTACTCCCTTCACAGAACAGCGCAAACTGGCTCTAACCAGAATAGAACGAGGAGTGGGAGGCCCTGGTGCACAACTGAGCAAGAGGACAAGTACATTAGAGTGTCTAGTTTGAGAAACAGGCACCTCACAAGTCCTCAACTGGCAGCTTCATTAAATAGTACCCGCAAAACACCAGTCTCAACGTCAACAGTGAAGAGGCGACTCCGGGATGCTGGCCTTCTAGGCAGAGTTGCAAAGAAAAAGCCATATCTCAGACTGGCCAATATAAATAAAAGATTAAGATGGGCAAAAGAACACAGACACTGGATAGAAGAACTCTGCCTAGAAGGCCAGCATCTCGGAGTCGTCTCTTCACTGTTGACGTTGAGACTGGTGTTTTGCGGGTACTATTTACACATGTGGTAGCCATGCTGGTTACAAACTATAATTAGTTGTTCCACAGGACAATGACCCAACACACCTCCAGGCTGTGTAAGGGCTATTTGACCAAGAAAAATAGTGGCGGAGTGCTGCATCAGATGACCTGGCCTCCACAATCACCCGACCTCAACCCAAATGAGATGGTTTGGGATGAGTTAGACTGCAGAGTGAAGGAAAAGCAGCCAACAAGTGCTCAGCATTTGTGGGAACTCCTTCAAGACTATTGGAAAATCATTCCTCATGAAGCTGGTTGAGAGAATGCAAAGCTGTCATCAAGGCAAAGGGTGGCTACTTTGAAGAATCTAAAATCTAAAATCAATTTTGCTTTGTTTGACCCTTTTTTGGTTACTACATGATTCCATATGTGTTATTTCATAGTTTTGATGTCTACAGTATTATTCTACAATGTAGAAAATAGTAAAAATAAAGAAACTGTGTATATAAATAGATAGAAAATAATGCTGTATTATATGTTATATTTATTTCTGTGCTGCAAACATGATTCATATTACCTTGGAATAATGTGTATTATGTCACTGGGTGTTGATGTATCTGCTCTCTGCTCTGCTAAATATCAATGACCTAGTTTTAATGTCCTCTTCTAGATTTACTTAGTGTCCTACGAGTCCTTATTTTCATTTTGGCAGGAGATACGCTCAAACACACACACACACACACGCACACAGACATGCATGCACATGCACATAGATATTCACACACAGATCTGGGGCTCGAAAGGCTGCTAAGCTTGACATCATCAGTGGCATGGCAAAACGAGACTTGGCACCAAACTGCAATGGGCCTTGAAACTAGTCCTGTATACTAACACACAAACATACACACACACACACAAACACACGCTCAATAACAACCAGTTACAAACACAATGTACACGACGGCGTACACAAACACTCTAAAAAGTGAAGCAAGTTGCCGTATACATGCATATCTCCTTCAGGAAGAGAGAAACCGCTGCAGTTCGCTCCAACAAACTCACTTTACATTTTGTCCCGTCTTCCTAAGGTCTAGTGTGAGTCTGCGTGTCGATGGCTCACCTGATGCTCTGCTCAGTTGTGTTTCATAGCCAAGCCATCGGCTCTCTGTCTACCCACAGAGGGAGTTCTATAAAACCGATCCTGCCTCTACAAACCAGGTTAAGCATTAGGAAGGAGCGGGCATATCCAACAGCTCCTATAATACATCCCCAAGCCTTTGAAATACATCCAATAGTCTCCACAACACATCCACCACCAAAATAAACCCAAGCGGCTTTTGCAACAGCTTTGGTAAAACATTGTGCGGTGCCGTTTAGATTTGGCACCACGCCTCCCTGGATGTTCAGCTATGCTTTGGCAAGACCCATTTTTTAAAAAAATATATTGTTTTTATTTCACCTTTTATTTAACCAGGTAGGTCAGTTGTGAACACGTTCTCATTTACAACTGCGACCTGGCCAAGATAGAGCAAAGCAGTGCGACAGAAACAACACAGAGTTACACATGGGATAAACACACGTATAGTCAATAACACAATAGAAAAGCCTATATACAGTGTGTGCAAATGTAGTAAGATTTACCAAGGATCTGCTCAGCACCATTCACAGCAAATTCCCACCTGGTATTCCAATAAGCTAAACAAACAAAATACATTTAAAATTGTATTTTAAAAATGTTCTTATCTTATTACACTGAAAATAGCTTGGTATGAGATCAAACACTAGCATCTACAGTATGTATTGATACATTTAGGGTTTGACCTTTGACTTTTGCCCTCTCCCCTCTGACCTTGAGTCGTGGGTTAAGCATGCCCATCTCTAGCTCGTTGTCGTGGCGACGCCCCTTGGCCTTGCAGAGGTGAACGATGCAGGCTTTGGTGCGGAGGACCAGGTAGTACCAGGATTTGGGAGAAGGCACCATGTTGAAAGGAGCGGGCAGAGTGCGACCCTCGTCAAAGTAGGACATCCACAGCTTGGCACGGGCAAACTTCCACTCTACATCTGCATCTGTCTGGAGGGGACACACACACACATGGACACACAGACGCAAACAAATAAATGCATGCGCACACCGCACACACATTGGTACAGTCATGTGGGATTAACAATATTTCACACTGAATATTTGTTTCTTTGACTAAACTTTATCATAACACGACCATTGTATGATTATAAATGTAAGATTGGATAATTCCTAATGAATGAGTTATTAACAAAACTGACTCCTATATGAATGAGTTATTAATAGGACTGACCTCTATACGAATCGGCAGGGTAGCCTAGTGGTTAGAGCGTTGAACTAGTAACCCGGAAGGTTGCAAGTTCAAATCCCTGAGCTGACAAGGTACAAATCTGTCATTCTGTCCCTGAACAGGCAGTTACCCACTGTTCCTAGACCGTCATTGAAAATAAGAATTTGTTCTTAACTGACTTGCCTAGTTAAATAAAGGTAAAATGAATGAGTTATTAATAGGACTGCCCTCTATGTGAATGAGTTATTAATAGGACTGCCCTCTATATGAATGAGTTATTAATAAAACTGACCTCTATCTCTTGGTAGGAGCTATTGATCATAGCGATGAGCATGTTGAGTAGAACCACCACCATAGTGACGTTATAGACCCCAAACAGCACATAGCCAATATTCTCTATGAACTTATGGTCATACTTCAGGACCACGGAGATCACCTCCGACAGACCAAAGATGGACCAGAACAGAGTCTTAAAGCTCTCCTCCACCCTGGGGAAACACACACGGATGCACATGCAAGCATGAGTCTGTAAACCAGAGTATAGTGTTCTTTTAGTAGAGTTTATGAGCTGGCACTGATGAAATAGCTGATGAGTCATGTCCAATTCCAACACATTATCCCCCCACCAGGAAAGCTCAATTGAAGAGGCAAAGCCAGTTCTCCTGTTCCACTTTGGAACAGCCCAGTGCTTTTGTCTGTGATTTGGTTGTGCATGGAACGGAACAGGTTGGAAACGTCTGGTCCAGTCTAGTCTAGTCCAGTCCAGTCCATTTGGTTCTGCTTTTAGTCTCAGTGCTCATGGCCTGCGCCCTCGTTTCGTTTCACGAGAACAAGTTGGTCGAATGAGGTGACATTGCTCTAGCTAGCGCTGTCAGACACCCAAGCTCTGAGGGGGTTTGGAGTGAGCTAAACATACACTTTGCCTAAAGAACACCGACATTTGGACACAATACTGCCAAATAAACATTAAATGAATGGCAAAGCAAGAGGGAGGGGTGAAGGGGAAGAGAGATGTCGGCTACAGGCCTGTGTGTGCACTTCAATAATAAACCTCTCCTCTTTCAGCGCTTAGAGCCACACACACTTCATCTTTCTAGGCAGAGTGGAAAACACTGCTTAACCTACAACTCGCTCTCTATGTCTTGTTCTCTGTCTCTCTGTCTCACAAGATCTTAGAACTCGGATAACTCTGTAGTAACCCGTTAAAATAACTAACAATATGTCATCTGTCAGCTCGATGTGCTGCAAGGCCCAGTATGTACGGTACATGCATGTGGTACCATGGCTGAATAAACCTAAATTCTCTCTCTATTGGACAATGTTCTCATGTGGAACGGTATTCAGACCCCCATATGATAGTCCATCCACTTGATCCTGGCTGATGTTTATTGATTTCCCTTTCCTCTGACCTGGGGCTCACGTGACAAACTAACGTCAATATGCAAGACTCTTTACATGCATTTAGAAATGAATGTACCTGTTATTAGGCAGGGAAAAGGATAGGTTTCTAATAGAAGCTTATGACATACACGGACATCCCCACTTGTCTGCGGAGATACAGTAGTCCTTTCTATACGTGAACAATTCTATCAGTCGCCGGCTACCACTACCCCTCCTATTCACACAGAGAGCAGACCAGCGGATATTGATGCCGGGTGCTGAGCCGTCATTAAACGCTTCTGTCTAGTTCCCTAACAGCTGGTCACAGCGGGTGCCTTCAGAGACACAGCCAGCCTTAACCCTCAGGAGAGCACCTCACTGACAGGAGAGAGGGAGGCAGTACAAGGCACCACACACACACACACACACACACACACACACACACACACACACTCCCTACGAGGGAGAATGGCGGCAACTCACCTCTAGTCTGTGTGTGTGTGTAATCCAAACCCAATTACTGCTCATCTACTTCCTCAGGAGACTGATATGAACACACAGTAGGTCCCTCTCTCTCGCTCTCCTTCTCTCTCTCTCTCTCTCTCTCTCTCTCTCTCGCTGACTTTATTTTCCATTATTCCTTTTCTCGATCTTTCTTCAGTGCCACTCTCTCCCTCCCTTCCACTCTGTCTCTCTCTCTAACTATCTTTCTCTTTAGCTCACTCTCTCTCTATAATCAGGGAAATCAATGCTGCAGATCAGTAAATTACCGACTTTAAATAAAAAAATAAAAAATAATCTCGCTCTATCTCATCATTCCGATATTAAAATCCTCTCCCTCCCTCCTTATAGCATTTATATATGAACTTCCCTCCCTCCTTTACTCTCCTCCCTCACCGCCTCCCTCGCTCCATCTAGCAGTGCTATCTCTCAGGAGAGTGGTGCAGACAGACAGACATCTTCAAGTATTAAACTCAGATCAACTTTCCTCGATCACGCCGCTGAGCCGTATCCATGGTGACAGACGGGTAAGCACCTCTGGTCTTAATCAATGTGATTTGTTTGAGTGGGTGTATGTGTAGTGTGTGTGTCTTCTCTGGTCATATGTATTGAATAGGGAATTGAACAGTGCGAGACAAGCAATTAGGAGCCTCATGACAACACGAGTGTCCATCACGCTCTATAAATTCTCTCTCTCTCGGCACATCCCGACTTGTATAATCCTTGGAAATAAAAGAAAAGAGATCATCCGTTCACCTACTCTGCATCTCACAAAGACACGGCGGTTGGACTCATCAGACCAAAGGACAGATTTCCACCGGTGTAATGTTCATTGCTCGTGTTTCTTGGCCCAAGCAAGTCTCTTCTTCTTATTGGTGTCCTTTAGTAGTGGTTTCTTTGCAGCAATTCGACCATGAAGGCCTGATTCACCCAGTCTCCTCTGAACAGTTGATGTTGAGATATACCTGTTACTTGAACTCTGAAGCATTTATTTGGGCTACAATCTGAGGTGCAGTTAACTCTAATGAACTTATCCTCTGCAGTAGAGGTAACTATGGGTCTTCCTTTCCTGTGGCAGTCCTCATGAGAGCCAGTTTCATTATAGTGCTTGATGGTTTTTGCAACTGCACTTGAATAAACTTTAAAAGTTCTTGAAATTACTGACCTTCATGTCTTAGAGTACTGATGGGCTGTATTTTCTCTTTGCTTATTTGAGCTGTTCTTGACCTAATATGGACTTGGTCTTTTACCAAATAGGGCAATCTTATGAATACCACCCCTACCTTCTCACAACACAACTCATTGGCTCAAACGCATTAAGAAGGAAAGAAATTCCCCAAATTAACTTTTAACAAGGCACACCTGTTAAGTGAATGCATTCCAGGTGACTACCTCATGAAGCTGGTTGAGAGAATGCCAAGAGTGTGCAAAGCTGTCATCAAGGCAAAGGATGGCTACTTTGAAGAATCTCATAAATAAACTTTTTTGGTTACTACATGATTCCATATATGTTATTTAATAGTTTCGATGTCTTCACTACTGTTCTACGATGTAGAAAATAGTAAAAACAAAGAAAAACCCTGGAATGAGAAGGTGTGTGCAAACTTTTAACTGGAACTGTACATCTGTTCCTTTTTACCCCCACGCTAAACTGTCATGCCATACCACCAGGCCCCCTCTCTCTCTCCCTCTCTCTCTCTCTCTCTCTCTCTCAAAATATATCTCACTCTCTTTGGTTTTGCCCTCTCCCTCCTTCTCAGCTTGTTCTCCATGTCTGTGTGTCTTCTTCAGCTTATCCCTCTGATTCTCTCTCTCCTGTCTGTGCCAGTGGCCTGTTTCCCTTATTGTGCCCACACAAACAGGCCAGCCAAGAATCCTCCTCTGCTTCTCTCCACCCCCCTCTAGTCTCTCCACCCCCCACTAGTTTCTCCATCCCCCTCTAGTCTCTCATTCCCCCTCTAGTCTCTCCTTCCCCCTCTAGTCTCTCCATCCCCCTCTAGTCTCTCCATCCCCCTCTAGTCTCTCCATCCCCCCCTCTTCACTCCATCCCCCCTCTCTTCACTCATACTCATTCCTCCTTTCCTCTTGCTTTTATCTCATTTGTTTATCTTCCTACTCTGTCAAATTTGCCCTCCTCTATTTTCTCCTCTACTCGCTGACGCTTTCTCTTTTCCTGAAATAGACTCCGTCCTCCCTCTATCTTCTACTTCCTGACTCTCCCTCCATCCCCCCCTTTCCAGTATCTCTACATTACTCTCCTCTCGTCTGGCAGTCAGGTCTGTACAGCAGTGTACTAATGCATGGCTGACTAGAACATAGAGACAGGCCTACTGCTTCTCCAGAGGTGCCAAGCTGAGAATCCTAATAACCTGCCGTGTGTGTGTGTGTGTGTGTGTGTGTGTGTGTGTGTGTGTGTGTGTGTGTGTGTGTGTGTGTGTGTGTGTGAGAAATAATATGTGTGCTTTTGTGTGTGAGTGAGTCAGTCAGTGTGTTGGGTTCTGGAGGCCAGAATAGTAGCCATTAGGGCATACAGTCTTCATTAGGCCTACTCCAGCTGTACCTTCACTGCCTGAACACTCCAGCTGTACCTTCACTGCCTGAACCCTCCAGCCATCCTCCAAAGAACCGCCTTCACCCTCTCCACAGCCCCCACTCAGAGTGCTTCCTCCTGGGGTATCGTTATCACCACCACCTGCCTCCCTCAATCAGCACCGGAGCCATCAAACCTGCCCTCACTACCATCCTCCATCAAAAGCTGCCATGTCTGTTATACTCAAGAACACAGAGAGATAGCAGATACATGCACATACGTACGTACCTAACAGACATGGCAGCTTTTGATGGAGGATGGTAGTGAGGGCAGGTTTGATGGCTCCGGTGCTGATTGAGGGAGGCAGGTGGTGGTGATAACGATACCCCACGTACATACATACGTACGTACACACACACACGTCTAAACCAACTGTTCTGAAGCATCATGCAAATTCGACCAACTTTCCAATTATCCTCTCTCTGGACTTCCCCCTATCCTGCCAACTCACCACACCTGAAATCACTCTGCTAATCAACATTCCGCTCCCATTCCTCTGGTATAAAGCAGCGTGTGTTTTCCTTAGTGTTTGGTGAATAGGGCAGCCCCAGTGTTTTCCCTTTCCTGTCCATGGCTGAGTTTAGACAGGCAGCCTAATTCTGATCATTTTTTATCAGTCATATCAGATCTTTTCAAACCAATTAGTGAAAAAATATCAGAATTGGGCTGCCTGTCTAAACGCAGTCCATGTTGTGCATACCTGAGTTTAAGTAAGTGCCTTTTCATGTTTGGAGACTGTATAATGATAACTTCCTAGCCTGTATATATACACATAGACACATATATGTATATATATATATATACATTACTAGTCAACATTTTGGACACACCTACTCATTTTTTTTTATTTACTATTTTCTACATTGTAGAATAATAGTGAAGACATCAAAACTATGAAATAACATGTATGGAATCACGTAGTAACCAAAAAAGTGTTAAACAAATCCAAATATATTTTCAATTTGAGATTATTCAAAGTAGCCACCCTTTGCCTTGATGACAGCTTTGCACACTCTTGACATTCTCTCATGCAAAGCATCCCTAAAGATTCACTATACCACCACCATGCTTAACCGTTGGTACAAGGTTCTTACCGTGGAATGCAGTGTTTGGTTTTCACCAGGCAAAATGGGACCCATGTCATCCAAAAAGTTATACTTTTGACTCATCTGTCCATAGAACATTCTTCCAAGAGTCTTGATGATCTTCCAGGTGCTTTTTGGCAAACTTGAATCAACTTTTTCGAGGAGATGGGTCCCATTATATCTGGCGAAAACCAAACACTATATTCCACCTCATACCAACGGTTAAGCATGGTGGTGGTAGTGTGATGGTTTGGGGAATTATTTAGTTATCAGTGATGTCTTTTGTTCCTGTGTGTTATACTTTTCTACATTCTCCTATTAGTTATGACACTTCGTATGTATGCTAATATATCTTCTCTTTTGTATCCTCCAGAACCACAACATCCTTTCACACAACCTTAGCTACCGGGCTGAAAACACATTCAATATCTCAATTCCACCCAAACACCCCCCGGACCCCACGGGCTCTTGTGTCCTTGTGCTGGGCCTTCGTTAGTTAGTTAATAAATGAATACCCTGCACTGGAAACCTTGTGCTCCACCAACATTCCTGTATTCTGACCTGCAATATCACTCCTCAACCTAGCCTAAGATACAGTCCAACCCACTCCTTTTCTTTACCAGGTAAATGATTGATGTAAATTCCACCTGGAAAACGTGACTTCTGTTATGGTCTTTCTGACTCCATCAGTAATTGGAGTCATAGTGACCCCTTGTGGTGCCAGTAAGAACTTGTGAACGGTAGAATTCATTCAGAACAGCTCACTGGTTGACAGGTTACTATGAATTCAAGTGGAATGATATATCAGCTGGATTCCTCAAAACTGACATCGGAAACAAATCCCAACTGTGTTTAAAGGTAGAGTCAACACAGGCTGCATTTCGATTGGTCTTCTGACCAATTAGATCAGCTCCCCCAAAAAAGAGCTGATGTTAAAAGGTCTGATGTGATTGGTCAAAAAGACCAATTAGTGGAAAAAAGTTGAGTGTGCTGTGTGAACGCAGCCCTTGAGGGTACCATTCAGGTCTTAGAGTCCAAGACAGAGGCCTAAAACTGAATATCCGCTGTAGGGAGCAGAAGTGATGAGTCCGACGTTTGTACCGGTACCGCCTCAGCAGACTGGTGGTTCTATGTGATCAGCCAAGCAGAACCCATCCCAGACTCCACCGTTCTCTGTGGTTCTACTTCACTACACACAGATGGAACAGAGGAGTTCTCAAACTCATAAAAAAATGACTGACCCACTGACTGACTGACTGAGACTGATGGACGGACAGGCTGGACCCAAAATCCATTAGCAAAGTGACTGAGATGATTGAGTGGAAAGTTTCAGTTTCAGAAAGAGTGATAGATTGATCAAATGATAATGTGTCTCTAGCCTAAAGTGGTAAAAGTACATTCTGAGAGGAGAGGAGGGAAGAGGACTGTGTCTGAATGAGTGTGTGTCTTCTTTCTCTGAGATAAATGTTGACAAATGGTTCTTAAACGAGCCTGCCACAGGATAAAGACTGATCACTTTGCGACGTTGCTATAAAATCCACAGGCGGACATTAAATAAAAGTAAATGTGCCTGTCATCATTGATGTGAAAGGACCAACTGTTTCCAGAAAACATCATAGTGGATTTCCACTGATAACTGGACAGAGATGTAGCCAGACACTACTTCCACCTGTCCTGTCAGAAAAGAGCTTTGAAAGAAAGGTGACCTTGTGGGACTCCACCAGTATCTTTCCTAAATAACATGTCACTTGACCCCCCCCCCCCCCAAAAAAAAAGATGTGTTTCACTCATCTCACTAATCTTCCATTTGTGTGTGTTTCAGTGTGTGTGTTTCAGTGTGTGTGTGTGTGTGTGTGTACAGGATGTGTATTGTATTTTCTCACTCACGTGGTGAAGGCAGGGTTGTACTTGGCTCCTAGGTAATAAGAGTAGAGGTTGAACATGCCGATCATGAAGGCCACAAACACCATAATGAAGATGACCATGAACTTGAAGATGTCCTTCACCGTCCGGCCCAGGGAGATCTGGAGGGGGCCGAAGCTCTCGTTGGCTGGCAGGATGTAGGCGATGCGGGAGAAACTCAGCACCACAGCAATGGCATACAGACCTTCTGAGATGATCTGGGGGTCCGATGGACGCCACTTATTCCTGGCTGAGACAAACCGTAGGGAGAGAATGTGAAAAAGAGAAGAGTGTGTGGAAAAGAGAACAGTGTGTGGAAAAGAGAAGAGTGTGTGGAAAAGAGAAAAGTGTGTGGAAAAGAGAAAAGTGTGTGGAAAAGAGAAAAGTGTGTGGAAAAGAGAAAAGTGTGTGGAAAAGAGAAGAGTGTGTGGAAAAGAGAAAAGTGTGTGGAAAAGAGAAAAGTGTGTGGAAAGGAGAAGAGTAACCAAATAAAGAAAGCAGCCAGGTCACCCCATGATAAGTCAGTATTTGACGTCCATCCATGTCTGAGGACGTGGGGAGGTGACGTGAAAATCGGCCACAAGGGGCAACATTGTGCGCTGCTAAGGTGTTGTGGACTGCTAGGGAGTTGTGGACTGCTAGGGAGTTGTGGACTGCTAGGGAGTTGTGGACTGCTAGGGAGTTGTGGACTGCTAGGGAGTTGTGGACTGCTAGGGAGTTGTGGGCAGGGATGGCAGATAATTGTAGGCACCTGCCTCTGATTCCAAAGGTTGCAAGTTCAAATCCAGCGATATAATGTTGTTTTTGAGACTTTTGTTTTAAGCCTATCCCATACCTTGACCTTCAGAGTTAATGCCTAACATTAAAGTGGAACAGACAGCATTTTAGCAACATGAAATCTGCTCATATACACCCAGTTTGATGTAGCAAAACTTGAAATGTTTTTATTTTATTTTTTACATTGGATAAAAGTAGAGACACAGAGCTAGAAAAGGGTATGTCACACACAACAGTTGAGGAACAATGGGAGGTAATTCTGCTTTGAAAGTTGATAAACTTGTGTGAAAATGGCCTTTAAAGTTATAGGACACCTACTGGAGACCTCTTCTTTGTCTACATCCAGTCAGCATCGTTCACACCCTCTTAAGCTTTAGCCCCGCCCATCTCTAAGGAGTGTTCAGAGCACACACTGGACGTTCTGGCCGAGTAGGGTTGATCAAAGCCTTCTGTCTTAACAGCAGCAGTCAAGCACCGAAGCTAACTGGCTAACGTTGGCTAGCTTGCTAGCTACTTCCAGACACAAATGAGAGAACTGCTCACTCTGACCATTTTACTTGCCCTAGCAGAGCTGGTTAGGCTGTTTTTATGTTGGTGACTGCAACTGTGCTGCTGGCAACAATTTAATTATGCTGTTTTGCCAACGTTGAATGACACTGGCCATACTCAACGGGTGTTGAGTGTTGAATAGTTATTCTGTGCTCAACAGTGAAGAGGCGACTCTGGGATGCTGGCCTTCTAGGTAGAGTTCCTCTGTGTTCTTTTGCCCATCGTAATCTTTTATTTTTATTGGCCAGTCAGATATGGCTTTTTCTTTGCAAGCCAGAATCCAAGAGTCGCCTCTTCACTGTTGACGTTGAGACTGGTGTTTTGCTGGTACTATTTAATGAGATGCTAGTTGAGGACTTGTCTGTTTCTCAAACTAGACACAATGTACTTGTCCTCTTGCTGTTGTGCAACGGGGTCTCCCACTCCTCTTTCTATTCTGGTTAGAGCCAGTTTGCGCTGTTCTGTGAAGGGAGTAGTACACAGCGTTGTACGAGATCTTCAGTTTCTTAGCAATTTCTCGCATGGAATAGCCTTCACTTCTCAGGACAAGAATAGACTGACAAGTTTCAGAAGAAAGTTATTTTTTTCTGGCCATTTTGAGCCTATAATCGAACCCACAAATACTGATGCTCCAGATACTCAACTAGTCTACACAAGGCCAGTTTTATTGCATCTTTCATCAGCATAACAGTTTTCAGCTGTACTAACATAATTGCAGAAGGGTTTTCTAATGATCAATTAGCCTTTTAAAATTATGAACTTGGATTAGCTAACACACATTGGAACACAAGAGTGGTGGCTGCTGATAATGGGCCTCTGTACGCTCTTGTAGATATTCCATTAAAAATCAGCTGTTTCCAGCTACAATAGTCCTTTACAACGTTAAGTCTACACTGCATTTCTGATCAATTTGATGTATTTCTGATCAATTTGATGTTATTTTAATGAACAAAAATGTTGCTTTTCTGACAAAAACAAGGAAATGTCTTCGTGACCCCAAACTTTTGAACGGTAGTGTAACCGTTTGTTTAAAAAAAAGTACCCCTTTTTTCATGATTAAGATCTTGTCTCATCATTGCAACTCCCCAACGGGCTCAGGAGAGGCGAAGGCCGAGTCAGGCGTCCTCTGAAATTTGACCCGCAAAACCGCTCTTCTTAAACACCCGCTCGCTTAACCAGGAAGCCAGCTTCACCATTGTGTCAGAGAAAACACTGTTCAACTGATGATGGAAGTCAGCCTGCAGTGACACCGCAACACTGCTATGCAGTGCCTTAGAGCGCTGCGCCACTCGGCAGAAAATATAACCTATTTTGAAAACCTCTTATGAAGTTGATTTTGTAGCATAAATTGGGAATTTGATATTTTTTAACTGATATTATGATTGTCTGTTTGTTTCATATCTGCAAAGTAGGTAAAACGCTGTCAGTTCCAGTTTAAGATTTTGGAATGAATGCCTACACTTAACATTTGGAGTTAATGCCTAAAGGGAACCTTAAACACTTTGTAATTTGAAGTTTGAGAAACATGGATGAACATCTAATTCTGGTGTGAGACTGTGAGAGCTAGTTGAAAGAAAGATTTTAAACAGAGAAAGAAGAGAAACACAGTTTGTTTCCCAGTGGCTTGTAGTGTATATGAACTGTGACTATCTGATAAGACAAAAGGAAGCAGCGCTGAGCTTCGTCTTCTCATTAGTACTTGTTTGATGATAGGGGAGAGCAAACTCTTAAGTGAATATTGGACAACTTGGAGTGAATATTGGACAACTTGCCTGCGTAGTGCAATACCAAGGCAAGGTGTAACACTTAGAAATCAAAACTGGATGGTATTTAGAGATAGATGCTGTGGAGCTGAAGGGTGGGACGAAAAATAACAAGAACTAAATGTAAAATATACTGTATCCATAAAATGTGCATTCGGAAAGTATTCAGACCCCTTACTTTTTCCACATTTTGTGACGTTACAGCCTTATTCTAAAATTGATTAAATTATTACCCCCCCCCTTATCAATCTACACACAATACCCTATAATTACAAAGCAAAAAAAAATATATTACATTTACATAAGTATTCAGACCCTTTACTCAGTACTTTGTTGAAGCACATTTGGCCGCGATTACAGGCTTAGGTACAAGCTTGGCACACCTGTATTTGGGAAGTTTCTCCCATTGTTCTCTGCAGATCCTCTCACGCTCTGTCAGGGTGGATGAGGAGCATCGCTGCACAGTTATTTTCAGATATCTCCAGAGATGTTCGATCAGGTTAAAGTACGGGCTCTGGCTTGTCCACTCAAGGACATTCAGAAACTTGTCCCGAAGCCACTCCTGCGCTGTCTTGGCTGTGTGCTTAGGGTCATTGTCCTATTGGATGCTGAACCTTCGCCCCAGTCCGAGGTCCTGAGCACTCTGGGAGAGGTTTTCATCAAGGATCTCGCTGTACTTTGCTTGGTTCATCTTTCCCTCGATCCTGACTAGTCTCCCAGTCCCTGCTGCTGAAAAACATCTCCACAGTATGATGTTGCCACCACCATGCTTCACCGTAGGGATGGCGCCAGGTTTCCTCCAGACGTGATGCTTGGCATTCAGGCCAAAGAGTTCCATCTTGGTTTCATCAGACCAGATAATCTTGTTTCTCATGGTCTGAGAGTCCTTAAGGTGCATTTTAACAAACTCCAAGTGGGCTGTCATGTGCCTTTTACTGAGAAGTGGCTTTCATCTGGCCACTCTACCATAAAGGCCTGATTCGTGGAGTGCTGCAGAGATGGTTGTCCTTCTGGAAGGTTCTCCCATCTCCACAGAGGAACTCTGGAGCTCTGTCAGAGTTACCATCGGGTTCTTGGTCACCTCCCTGACCAAGGCCCTTCTTCCCCGATTGCTCAGTTTGGCCGGGTAGCCAGAACTAGGAGGAGTCTTGGTGGTTCCAAACTTCTTCCATTTAAGAATGATTGAGGCTACTGTGTTCTTGGGGACCTTCAATGCTGCAGAAATGTTTTGGTACCCTTTCCCAAATCTGTGCCTTGACACAATCCTGTCTTGGGGGCTCTACGGACAATTCCTTCGACCTAATGGCTTGGTGTTTGCTCTGACATGCACTCTCAACTGTGAGACCTTATATAGACAGATGTGTGACTTTCCAAAAAAAATTACATTTTATTTAACTAGGAAAGTCAGTCACAAATTCTTATTTACAATGACGGCCTAGGAACAGTGGGTTAACTGCCTTGTTCAGGTGCAGAACGACAGATTTTTACCTTGTCAGATTGGGAATTCGATCTAGCAACCTTTCGGTTACTGGCCCAACGCTCTAACCACTAGGCTACCTGCCACCCCAAATCATTTCCAATCAATTGAATTTACCACAGGTAAATCCAGTCAAGTTGTAGAAACATCTCAAGGATGATCAATGGAAACAGGATGCACCTGAGCTCAATTTCAGGTCTCATAGCAAAGAGTCTGAATACTTCTGTAAATAAATGATTTCTGTTTTTATTGTGTGTAGATTGATGAGAAGAAAATATGTTTAATCCATTTTCGAATTACGTTACAAAATGTAGAAAAAGGGAAGGGGTCGGAATACTTTCCGAATGCACTGTAGGTTCAGAACCTTCGTTTAACAGCACAGTTGAAAACTGACTTGTCTAGTTAAAGAAAGGTTAAACATGAGTATTTTTTTGTAATACAAAAAAATATATGGGAAACAGAAATCAAAACTGCATATTCTTCAGAGATCGATGGGAGAGGTTGAGGGTAGTTGAAGGATGGGACTAAAAACAAACAAAAGATAACTATTGCAAAACATTCTCCCTGTAAAATTAATGTAATATGTATAAGTTGGAAGTAGTGTTGTTGTCCATTAGTTTACTCCATTTAGGGGAGGGATGGTAGGGCTAGTTTAAAATAATAAATAAAATAAAAAATATTTAAAAAATTATATATTTATATACACACCACTATATAGACCACTGCGCCACTCGGGAGGCCCTTTATATATTTTTGATATGTATATTTACAAAATATATATATGGGGGATTGTAAATGATGCAGACAATTACATTGATGGAAGCCACAATCTATCTGCAATATTAAAGCTGATCTACCCCCTCTTCTTTGAATACACACCAGGGGAACACCAGAACACCTCTGGAAAGCACAGAAACGAGAGGACCAATACACACACACACACACACACACAGACACACACAGACACAGACAGACACAGACACACACACACACACACACAATTGCAACAGCTTTGGGGTATGTGACCGAGTGCGTCATGTTGGCTGTTTCAGTACTAATGTTTAAACAGTGGGGAGGCTATCATATGCATGTGCATGCAGACCGTAGCTTACTGTAAACAGCCATGTCATAACAGCCTTACACCACAAGATGACAGCAGTGATTAGAGAGCGCGAGCAGTGTACTGGGAAGGGTAGGGCACCGGTCCACAGTCATTAATGTAGGCCCTTGTAGAAGGGTAGAACATGAGAATGCCAACAGTATATTTCTACGAACCATAGGTGTAGTAGGCTACCTCTGTAGGTAGTGATGCGTTGCGGATGTCTTCGTCGGTGACAAACTGGTCGACGTACAGCTGGGCCTTCGAGGCCTTGAGGAAGGCCATGAACCGAGCGGTGAACGAAGCCACAAAGATAGACAACATGCCGAAGTCTAACACATTCCACAAGTGCATCACATACTCTCTAGGACCGTCCACCCAGATCTCCTTGACCTCCGACCAGATCATACCTGAGGGAGAGAGAGAGCACACATTAACACAACACATACTTCTAAGAGATCATATCGGGTGGGTTTTAAATCTACACTATCGTTCAAACGTTTGGGGTCACTTAAAAATGTCTTGTTTTTGAAAGAAAAGCAATTTTTCAGCCCGTTAAAATAACATCAAATAGATCAGAAATACAGTGTAGACATGGTTAATTGTGTAAATGACTATTGTAGTTGGAAACGGCAGATTTTTTAATTAAATATCTAGGCCCACTATCAGCAATCATCACTCCTGTGTTCCAATGGCACGTTGTCACGCCCTGACCTTAGTTATCTTTGTTTTCTTTATTATTTTGGTTAGGTCAGGGTGTGAATGTTAGTTTTTTCCTTGTCTAGGGTTCTTTGTATATCTAACGGTTTTGTAAGTCTAGGGATATGTATTTTTATGGTGGCCTGAATTGGTTCCCAATCAGAGGCAGCTGTTTATCGTTGTCTCTGATTGGGGACCATATTTAGGTAGCCATTTCCATAGGGTATTTGTGAGTTCTTATGTCTATGTGTAGTTGCCTGTCAGCACTCGTTTATTTAGCTTCACGGTCGTTTTGTTAGTTTGTTCAGTGTTCTTTCTTTAATAAAATAAGTATGTACGCTTACCACGCTGCGCCTTGGTCTCCTCCATACAACAAACGTGACACACGTTGTGTTAGATAATCGAAGTTTATCATTTTAAAAGACTAATTGATCATTATTATACCCTTTTGCAATAATGTTAGCACAGCTGAAAACTGTTATGCTGATTAAAGAAGCAATAAAACCGGCCTTTAGACTAGTTGAGTATCTGGCGCATCAGCATTTGTGGGTGCGATTACAGGCTCAAAATGGCCTAAACAAATAACTTTCTTCTGAAACTCATCAGTGTATTCTTGTTCTGAGAAATGAAGGCTATTCCATGCGAGAAATTGCCAAGAAACTGAAGATGTCGTACAACGCTGTGTACTACTCCTTTCACAGAACAGCACAACCAGAATAGAAAGAGGAGTGGGAGGCCCTGGTGCACAACTGGGCAAGAGGACAAGTACATTAGTTTGAGAAAAAGACGCCTCACAAGTCCTCAACTGGCAGCTTCATTAAATAGTACCCACAAAACACCAGTCTCAACGTCGAAGAGGCGACTCCGGGATGCTGGCCTTCTAGGCAGAGTTCCTCTGTCCAGTGTCTGTGTTCCTTTGCCCATCTTAATCTTTAATTTTTATTGGCCAGTCTGAGATATGGCTTTTTCTTTGCAACTCTGCCTAGAAGGCCAGCATCCCGGAGTCGCCTCTTCTTTAGGCCTCTGTACGCCTACGTAGATATTCCATTAAAAATCAGCCGTTTCCAGCTACAACAGTCATTTACAACATTAACAATGTCTACACTGTATTTCTGATCAATTTGATGTTATTTTAACAGGCAAAAAAAAAAGTGTTTTTTCGTTCAAAAACAAGGACATTTCTAAGTGACCCCAAACTTTTGATCGGTAGTGTACATTTGGAGATCAACAAATACTTAAAGACCACTACAGTATCACACGCACACAGATACATACACCTGTGTATCTCCGCAGCCAAAACATGGAGAAAATGGCTTATTAAAAAGAATGCCCACAGAATTAAAATGACCAATGTCTCCCTCAGGTGGCAACATGCACACCTCTCACACACTCTAAACAGCTCACACACACACTATGGCTGAAATTGGTCTTGTTATTTGTTATTACATTATTGTATTTGGATCCCCATTAGCTGTTGCAAAGCAGCTGCTACTCTTCATGGGATCCAGACAAAACACAGAACATGACATAATACAAAACATGAATAGACAAGAACAGCTCAAGAACAGAACTACTCTTGGTGGGAACAGAACGCTGCCATTACTAGAAACCAGGGTTGGGTAGGTTACTTTCTAAATGTAATCTGTTACAGTTACCTGTCCAAAATTGTAATCAGTAATGTAACTGTGGGATTACCCAAAAAGTAACAATCTGATTACTTTCAGATACTTTTGGATTACTTTAACCTTAAGAGGCATTAGAAGAAGATAAAAAGGATTTGGTGTGGAACACATTTGGTGTGTCATCATAGTTGTCTCTGACTTGTGGACAGACACGCTCAGGTGGAACAAACTCTAACTTGCGCCTTTTTTCAATGCTGAATTGAATGTCATTGAGAAAACAGAAAGGTGCCAATGTATTTTTTCACAAACATCCTTCCTGAATTTAAAAGTAATACACATTTTTCAAAAGTATCTGTAATCTGAACGCTAATATTTTTGCTGGTAATGTAACTGATTACAGGCAATCAGGCACTCCCCATCCCTACTGGAAACACACACACAAATGATATTGCTACGTTAAGAGGTACGAGAGAAAGCGTGAGGAGGCGGCGAAACCAGCTGATGTTTTTATTGTGATTGATCTTATGGCTCTAAGTGTGTACAGTTGAAGCCTGAAGTTTACGTACTGTACACTAAGGTTGGAGACATTAAAACTCATTTTCAACCACTCCACACATTTCTTGTTAACAAACTATAGTTCTAGCAAGGCGGTTAGGACATCTACTTTGTGCATGACACAAGTAATTTTTCCAACAATTGTTAACTGACAGATTATTTCACTTATGATTCACTGTATCACAATTCCAGTGGGTCAGAAGTTTACATACACTAAGTTGACTGTGCCTTTAAACAGCTTGGAAATTTCCAGAAAATGATGTCATGGCTTTAGATGCTTCTGATAGGCTAATTGACATAATTTCAGTCAATGGGAGGAGTACCTGTGGATGTATTTCAAGGCCTACCTTCAAACTCACCGTCTCTTTGCTTGACATCATGGGAAAATCAAAAGAAATCAGCCAAGACCTCAGAAAAAAATTGTAGACCTCCACAGGTCTGGTTCATCGTTGGGAGCAATTTCCAAAAGCCTGAAGGTACCATGTTCATCTGTACAAACAATAGTTGGCAAGCATAAACACCATGGGACCACGCAGCCATCATACTGCTCAGGAAGGAGACCCGGTCTGTCTCCTAGAGATGAACGTACTTTGGAGCGAAAAGTGCAAATCAATCACAGAACAACAGCAAAGGACCTTGTGAAGATGCTTGAGGAAATAAGTACAAAAGTGTCTATATCCACAGTAAAACGAGTCCTATATCGACATAACCTGAAAGGCTGCTCAGCAAAGAAGAAGCCACTGCTCCAAAACCGCCATAAAAAAGCCAGACTACGGTTTGCAACTGCACATGGGGACAAAGATCGTACTTTTTGGAGAAATGTCCTCTGGTCTGATGAAACAAAAATAGAACTGTTTGGCAATAATGACCATCGTTATGTTTGGAGGGAAAAGGTGGAGGCTTGCAAGCCGGAGAACACCATCCCAACCGTGAAGCAAGGGGGTGGCAGCATCATGTTGTGGGGGTGCTTTGCTTCAGGAGGGACTGGTGCACTTCACAAAACTAGATGGCATCATAAGGTAGGATTACATTATGTGGATATATTGAAGAAACATCTCAAAACATCAGTCAGGAAGTTAAAGCTTGGTCGCAAACCGGTCTTCCAAATGGACAATGACCCGAAGCATACCTCCAAAGTTGTGAAAAAATGTCTTACGGACAACAAAGTCAAGGTATTGAAGTGGCCATCACAAAGCCTTGACTTCAATCCTATAGAAAATGTGTGGGCAGAACTGAAAAAGTGTGTGCAAGCATGGAGGCCTACAAACCTGATTCAGTTTACACCAGCACTGCCAGGAAGAATTGGCCAAAAATTCACCCAACTTATTGTGGGAAGCTTGTGGAAGACTACCTGAAACGTTTGACCCAAGTTAAACAATTTAAAGGCAATGCTACCAAATACTAATTGAGTGTATGTAAACTTCTGACCCACTGGGAATGTGATGAAAGAAATAAAAGCTGAAATAATTCATTCTCTCTACTATTATTCTGACATTTCACATTCTTAAAATAAATTGGTGACTTTTTGCTAGGATTAAATGTCAGGAATTGTGAAAAACTGAGTTTAAATGGATTAGTCTAAGGTGTATGTAAACTTCCGACATCAACTGTATGTGTGCCATTAATCGCCCCCTCCACCAGCTCGTTTTATTTTTATATTTCTTCCTTCCTTGTTCCTTTCTTTCTCTCTTAATCCATCCCTTTCATTCTTCCTCAAATCAAATCAAATTTTATTGGTCACATACACATATTTAGCAGATGTTATTGCAGGTGTAGCGAAATGCTTGTGTTCCTAACTCCAACAGTGCAGTAATATCTAACAATACACAACAGTACACACAAATCTAAAAGTCAAACAATAGAATTCTCATTTTGTCCTTCTTTCGACCTCTTTCTCCCTCTCTCTCCATTCATCGGTCTTTCCCTTCCTCCCCTCTCTCTCTCTCTACCACTCCCCTCCCCTTCTCCCTCTCTCCTACTCACCCAGCACGCATTTCATGATGAGCATCTCGGTCCAGGAGAACTGAGTGGTCTTGACCCGGAACACCTGGCGAGGGTGGTCAGTGATGGTCTCGTTGGGCAGGTTCCTGACCCCCTCGAAGCGGTCCGAGGCGTTGATGACCAGCAGGCCCAGGAAGAGGGTGAAGGACACTGCGTGAGCCACAAACTTCATGAAGGGACTTCTCAGGATCTGACCCAGCTGGACAAAGACAAAAAAACACCCTACCTGATTACTTGCACCAACAATTGCCCTTCTCTTTTCTTACTAGCACTTCGCCTTCGGTGATTGAGGAGAGGTTTAACTTGTTATGAATGTGATATGTGGTTGACTTACCTAGCAAACATAAGATGATTGGTCTGGATAAGAGCATCTGCTAAATGACTCAAATGTAAATGTAGTACCATGGTAAACGTGTACATGGTATAGAAACTACATGGAGGAGTAATAAACTAGATGGAACTGGGGAACACGGAACTGGTCTACCCTATGGTCAGGAACCAGAGGAATTAATAGAGACGAAGCAAGATATACACAAAGCAACCGTTTTACTTCATACAGTAACTATCAGCTAGCTATTTGTAAATCATAATAATGTAGCTAACCAGATAGTTTAACAGGCAAAAGTGACCTAAAACGAATATTATGCAAGATAGATGTCAATTCTTCGTGGGTAGCAAACTAACAATTCTTTGTGGCTATCTGGCTAGCTAACAGTACTAGTAGCTAGCCAGTTAGCCCTATTGACTTATTTTTGGTTTCCGATCTACAGTACGTACAGTTGAAGTCGGAAGTTTACATACACCTTAGCCAAATACATTTAAACTCAGTTTTCCACAATTCCTGACATTTAATCCTAGTAAAAATCCCCTGTCTTAGGTCAGTTAGGATCATGTCAGAATAATAGTAGAGTGAATGATTTATTTCAGCTTTTATTTCTTTCATCACATTCCCAGTGGGTCCAAAGTTTAAATACACTCAATTAGTATTTTGTAGCATTGCCTTTAAATTGTTTAATTGGGTCAAACATGTCAGGTAGCCTTCCACAAGCTTCCCACAATAAGTTGGGTGAATTTGGCCCATTCCTCCTGACAGAGCTGGTGTAACTGAGTCAGGTTTGTAGGCCTCCTTGCTCACACACGCTTTTTCAGTTCTGCCCACAATTTTTCTCTAAGATTGAGGTCAGGGCTTTGTGATGGCCACTCCAATACCTTGACTTTGTTGTCCTTAAGCCATTTTGCCACAACTTTGGAGGTATGCTTGGGGTCATTGTCCATTTGGAAGACACATTTGCGACCAAGCTTTAACTTCCTGACTGATGTCTTGAGATGTTGCTTCAATATATCCACATAATTTTCCTCCTCATGATGCCATCTAGTTTGTGAAGTGCACCAGTCCCTCCTGCAGCAAAGCACCCCCACAACATGATTCTGCCACCCCTGTGCTTCACGGTTGGGATGGTGTTCTCCAGCTTGCAAGCCTCCACCTTTTTCCTCCAAACATAACAATGGTCATTATGGCCAAACAGTTCTTTTTTTTTTCATCAGACCAGAGGACATTTCTCCAAAAAGTGCAATCTTTGTCCCCATGTGCAGTTGCAAACCGTAGTCTGGCTTTTTTATGGCGGTTTTGGAGCAGTGGCTTCTTCCTTGCTGAGCGGCCTTTCAGGTTATGTCGATATAGGACTCATTTTACTGTGGATAATAGATACTTTTGTACCTGTTTCCTCCAGCATCTTCACAAGGTCCTTTGCTGTTGTTATGGGATTGATTTGCACTTTTCGCACCAAAGTACGTTCATCTCTAGGAGACAGGTCGCGTCTCCTTCCTGAGCGGTTTGATGGCTGCGTGGTCCCATGGGGTTTATACTTGCGTACTATTGTTTGTACAGATGAATGTTGTACCTTCAGGCGTTTGGAAATTGCTCCCAATGATAAACCAGACTCGTGGAGGTCTACAATTATTTTTTCCTGAGGTCTTAGCTGATTTCTGTTGATTTTCCCATGATGTCATGCAAAGAGGCACTGAGTTTGAAAGTAGGCCTTGAAATACATCCACAGGTACTCCTCCAATTGACTCAAATTATGTCAATAGCCTATCAGAAGCATCTAAAGCCATGACATAATTTTCTGGAATTTTCCAAGCTGTGTATGTAAACGTCTGACCCGCTGGAATTGTGATACAGTGAATTATAAGTGAAATAATATGTCTGTAAACAATTGTTGGAAAAATTACTTGTGTCATGCACAAAGTAGATGTCCTAACCGACTTGCCAAAACTATAGTTAACAAGAAATTTGTGGAGTGGTTGAAAAACAAGTTTTAATGACTCCAACCTAAGTGTATGTAAACTTCCGACTTCAACTTTAGGCAGGTAAACATGCCAAAATTAACACAACATGTTTTTATTAACGAATCAAGATCAAATATTCTAGTCAGGCAATATATGAGATGTGACTAGGCAACATTTAATTACGAAGTTGGGGTTCATTTTCTCTCGCCAAAAATGGCCAAAATATATATCTATTTTTTTACATGGTTGCATCACATTTCTTTGCACACTTTCCGTTGAAGCTTGCAATGATGCACGAAACAAAATATGTACTAACGGACTACTCTTTCGAGGAGTGCCCTCCGCGCTCCGTTTCGCATACTTTGATTTGGGCTCATACTCCGACCATCCCGTGTTCGGAGCACGGTAGTGTGCCTTTTGAGAAACACTTCGGGTTCGTCCAGGGGTCAGTTCAGTCGGACATTGAGTCAGACTCAATACTCCTGTCAATTGAATAGAACATTTCTCATGTTGGGAGTGTAGACAACATAAAAATGTCTTACTGACAATTCAGTGAACAATGTCCAGACATCAAAGTGTGTTACTATGTGTGAAGAACATTCAGTGTCAGTTTCACACACATTATTTATCCCCCCTGCATCAGAAGCAGTGACGAGAGACTCAGTAAATGAGACAGAGATAAATAAGAGAGAGAGATGTGAATTTCACAGGGCCTTGTTGTGTATTCTATTTGTCAATACTAACCCTGGAGAATCCAGCTATGTCCCACCGGGATGGGAGAGCTAGGGAGGAGACACACCTTCACAAAACACATGTTGAATGCACATTTTCAGTGTGTCGATCTGCATGCACTCAAAACGCAGGCACACGTGTTTGTGAATGTGAACCCTTCACACAAGTACAACCATTGACACAAACACCCACAACAATACGTAGGAAGGCTGAGAAGGAGGGGGATGAAACAGTATTGGCCAGGTTGTTCATTTAACAACACACAGCCATCACATCCATTGTGCTGTGTGTGTGCATGTGTCTGCCCCTTTGTTTTTAATCAAGGCCATAAGCCAATACAGGTCATTAAAATCAGTCCGATATCAACCAACCGATAGATCAAGGTTGTTGTTCGCCACACACATACACCGCCATCTAATCCTAATCAATCAGGTGTGTGTGTTTTTCCTATTTGTTTTCTTTGGACAAGGACTGGCTACGTCCCATTTGCACCTTGTTCCCTATATAATGTAGTTCACTACTTTTGACCAGGGCTCACATGGCTCTGGTGAAATGTAGTGCACTATATAGGGAATAGTGTGCCATTTGGGATTCATACACTGTTTTTCTCAGTAGTTTCAGGGGGGAGAGATACCACTCACTCCATCCCTCTGTCTGTCCCCCTGTTCGACTACCCCAGTCTCTCTCTCTCTCTCTCTCTCTCTCTCTCTCTCTCTCTCTCTCTCTCTCTCTCTCTCTCTCTCTCTCTCTCTCTCTCTCTCTCTCTCTCTCTCTCTCTCTCTCTCTCTCTCTCTCTCTCTCTCTCTCTCTCTCTCTCTCTCTCTCTCTCTCTCTCTCTCTCTCTCTCTCTCTCTCTCTCTCTCTCTCTCTCTCTCTCTCTCTCTCTCTCTCTCTCTCTCTCTCTCTCCCTCTCCCTCTCCCTCTCCCTCTCCCTCTCCCTCCAGTGGAGGTTAAGGTAAGTGTGACCTCACAGTATCTGCATGCTGTGGGGGTTAAGGTTAGTGTGACCTCTACAGTATCTGCATGCTGTTGGGGATAAGGTTAGTGTGACCTCTACAGTTTCTGCAAGCTGTTCAGGCATTTATTCAGAATGCGGGCAACCTAATCACATTATGATCCCTTAGAGCAGTGGTTCCCAAACATTTTATAGTCCCATGCCCCTTCAAATATTCAACATCCAGCAGCGTACCCCCTCTAGCATCAGGTTCAGTGCACTCTCAAATGTTGTTTTTTGCCATCATTGTAAACCTGCCACACACAAACTATACAATAAATGTATTAAACATTAGAATGAGTGTGAGTTTTTGTCACAACCCGGCTCGTGGGAAGTGACAGAGCTCTTATAGGACCAGGGCACAAATAATAATATAATAATAATAATAATCAATAATTTTGTTTAGCCATCTTACATATAAAACTTTATTTGTTCATCAAAAATTGTGAATAACTCACCACAGGTTACTGAGAAGGATGTGCTTAAAAGGATGCTTGAAAGGTTGGTTGTATTGGAGAGTCTCTGTCTTAAATCATTTTCCACACACAGTCTGTGCCTGTATTTAGTTTTCATGCTAGTGAGGGCCGAGAATCCACTCTCACATAGGCACGTAGTTGCAAAGGGCATCAGTGTCTTAACAGCGCCAGGCGAGAAAAACATCACCCAGATAGGCCAGTCGTGTGAGAAACTCGTCATCATGCAAGCGGTCAGTCAGGTGAAAATGATGGTCAGTAAAGAAAACTTTAAGCTCGTCTCTCAACTTGAAAAAAAAAACGTGTTAATACTTTGCCCCTTGATAACCACTGCACTTCTGTATGTTGTAAAAGCGTTACATGGTAGCTGCCCATATCATTGCTGAAAATAAACAAAGGTTCAGTAGCCTTGCTTTAACAAAGTTAAACATTTTCATTGTACAGTCGTGACCAAAAGTTTTGAGAATGACACAATTTTCACAAAGTTTGCTGCTTCAGTGTCTTTAGATATTTTTGTCAGATGTTTCTATGGAATACTGAAGTATAATTATAAGCATTTCATAAGTGTCAAAGGCTTTTATAGACAATTACATGAAGTTGATGCAAAGAGTCAATATTTGCAGTGTTGACCCTTCTTTTTCAAGACCTCTGCAATCCGCCCTGGAATGCTGTCAATTAACTTTTGGGCCACATCATGACTGATGGCAGCCCATTCTTGCATTATCAATGCTTGGAGTTTGTCATAATTTGTGGGTTTTTGTTTGTCCATCCACCTCTTGAGGATTGACCGCAAGTTCTCAATGGGATTAAGTTCTGGGGAGTTTCCTGGCCATGGACCCAAAATATTGATGTTTTGTTCCCAGAGCCACTTAGTTATCACTTTGCCTTATTGCAAGGTGCTCCATCATGCCGGAAAAGGTATTCTTCGTCAGCAAACTGTTCCTGGATGGTTGGGAGAAGTTGCTCTCGGAGGATGTGTTGGTACCATTCTTTATTCATGGCTGTGTTCTTAGGCAAAATTGTGAGTGAGCCCACTCCCTTGGCTGAGAAGCAACCCCACACATGAATGGTCTCAGGATGCTTTACTGTTGGCATGACACAGGGCTGATGGTAGCGCTCACCTTGTCTTCTCCGGACAAGCTTTTTTCCGGATGCACCAAACAATCGGAAAGGGGATTCATCAGACAAAATTACTTTACCCCAGTCCTCAGCAGTCCAATCCCTGTACCTTTTGCATAATATCAGTCTGTCCCTGATGTTTTTCCAGGAGAGTAGTGGCTTCTTGGCTGCCCTTCTTGACACCAGTCCATCCTCCAAAAGTCTTCACCTCACTGTGCTTGCAGATGCATGACATTCTTGGGCGCCCTGAAGCCTTCTTCACAACAATTGAACCGCTCTCCTTGAAGTTATTGATGGTCCGATAAATGGTTGATTTGGGTATATTCTTACTGCCAGCAATATCCTTGCCTGTGAAGCCCTTTTTGTGCAAAGCAATGATGACGGCACGTGTTTCCTTGCAGGTAACCTTGATTGACAGAGGAAGAACAATGATTCGAAGCACCACCCTCCTTTTGAAGCTACCAGTCTGTTATTCAAACTCAATCAGCATGACAGAGTGATCTCCAGCCTTGTCCTCGTCAGCACTCACACCTGTGTTAATGAGAGAATCACTGACATGATGTCAGCTGGTCCTTTTGCGGCTGGGCTGAAATGCAGTGGAAATGTTTTTTTGGGGGATTCAGTTCATTTGCATGGCAAAGAGGGACTTTGCAATTAATTGCAATTCATTTGATCACTCTTAATAACATTCTGAAGTATATGCAAATTGCCGTCATACAAACTGAGGCAGCAGACGTTGTGAAAATTAATATTTGTGTCATTCTCAAAACTTTTGGCCACGACTGTAGTGTCCAAAATGTCTTTCAAGCTGTCAGGCATTCCTTTGGCAGCAAGAGCCTCTCAGTGGATGCTGCAGTGAACCCAAGTGGCATCGGGAGGAACTGCTTGCACGCGCGTTACCACTCCACTGTCTCCCTGTCATGGCTTTTTGCACCATCAGTACAGATACCAACACATCTTGACCACCCAAGTCCTTTTGATGTCACAAATCTGTCCAGTACTTTAAAAATATCCTCTTCTGTTGTCCAGGTTTCCAGTGGTTTGCAAAAGAGGATGTCTTCCATAATATAATTGACCCCTCATAAACGTAAAGGACATACTGTATATCAGGAGCTGTGCCTGGCCCGCCTCGACTGTTGACTCATCCAGCTGTAACGCACAGAATTCTCTAGCTTGTATGCGAAGCAGTAATTGTTTCAAAACATCTCCTGCCATGTCACTGATGCATCATGAAACAGTGTTGAGTTTTTTGGGGCCTTTTCCCCCAGCATTGTCCCAGCCATATCCGCGGCAGCAGGAATAATTAAGTCCTTCACAATAGTATGAGGCTTGCCTGTCCTAGCCACTCGGTAGCCCATATAAGACTCTTCTAGCCCTGCCTTATTAATGGTATCTGTTGATTTTATACATGTCTTACTACTCGAAAGTCATCTTAATTCTCACTCAAAAAACTCCTATGGCTTATTTTTCAAATTGGCATGTTTTGTTACTTAATGTCTGCGCGAGAGTGAAGGTTTTATTGAGTTGTGGGATAGTACTTTTGCACAATAAACACACTGTGGCTGAGGAAAGGCACTACTCCCAATATAAGTGAACCCCAAATCAATGTAGTTCTTATCATATTTGCGCCTCTTCGATGGTCCAACATCCCTGTCTGTTGTTCGGTGGTTTCCCGGGTAAGTGGGCTGTAGCTCTTCGGCATCAGATTCACAACTGTCAGTGTCCATGCTAGCTGGGCTAACAGCAAATGTAGAATTACTGATGCTAGCATTGGATGTGCTCGTGGAAGCAGAACAGCTTGTGTCGTCGACAGGTGCAGGTGTCGTACTGCTGGTCTGGTAGTACTACCAGTAGAGATGGTATGTGTCTCTATGGACGCGGGCCTTACTTTTTTTTTTACATTAATCAATTTCCGCGTAAACGGAAAGAGCAGCAGCTACGTTTGTCTACATACGGACCGTTAGTGGAATTCCCACCAGAGAGTACTGGATGTTAATTATTTGCCTATGCTACCTGTATTTGACATTGTGTTGTTATTTCGCTGAACACTAGATTGTTTCATTTAAAAAAATAATGAAACTCACCCAAATGTATAGCCCAGTTGGAAAATATAAATGGACTGTTTGAAAATTAGATTATTTATTTATTTTTTAAATAAAAAAATAATAATGTGAATCACAATTTTATTTGGCGTAGCCCCGACATTGCGCGTACCCGTACCCCAGTTTGGGAATACCTGCCTTAGAGGATCTGTAGTGTGTGGGTGCGTCAGTGGAGGCTGCTGAGGGGAGGACGGCTCATAATAATGTCTGAAATGGAGTCAATGGAATGGTACTAACTGTCACGCCCTGATCTGTTTCTTGTGATTGTCTCCCCCCCCTCCCCCAGATGTCGCTTATTTTCCCCAGTGTATTTATCCCTGTGTTTCCTGTCTCTCTGTGCCAGTTCGTCTTGTATGTTTTCAAGTCAACCAGCGTTTTTCCCGTGCTCCTGCTTTCTATTTCTCTTTTGCTAGTCTTCCCGGTTTTGACCCTTACCTGTTTTCTGGACTCCGTACCCGCCTGCCTGACCATTCTGCCTGCCCTGACCTCGAGCCTCTCTACCACTCTGTACCTCCTGGACTCTGAACTGGTTTTGACCTTTTTGCCTGTCCTGTCTCTTGCCTACCCCTTTTGGATTATTAATAAAAACCAAAGACTCAAACCATCTGCCTCCCCTGTCTGCATCTGGCTCTCGCCTTGTGCCTCGATACTAACGTGGTTTCCATGTGGTTGATATCATTCTATTGACTCCCTTCCAGGTATTACTATGAGCTGCCCTCCCCTCAGCAGCCTCCACTGCTGTGCTCGTGTGCATGTACATGCGGCATGCATGTGTGTGTACCTGCAGTGCATAGCTGCATTACCTTGCTGCAGGGCATGATCCAGTAGGCAATAGCCAGGAAGGGCAGTCCCACGGTGACCCCTAGCACAGTCCAACACTTGACTCCGATGGACTGCTGCCTCAGACCTGACAGGTTCTCATACCAGATAGTCAGCAGCTGCTGCTGGCAGTTAGGGTGCGCCACAAACTATACACACAGACAGACAGACAGAGAGCGAGAGAGAGAGAGAGATGAAAACACTTACAAACCGGTTACAGCAGTGTACAAACGCACTGTAAAAAAACTATTCTGGAAGTGCTCTCTAAATGGACCTGCTCTCCCTGTCAGCTATTCTCCCTCTGTCTCATCGAGGAACAGTCTGTATTTAAATAGAGGTTGTCTTCAGTCTCAATCCACCGTGGACAGACTGAAAAATGGAGGGAGAGGGACAAAGTGAGGGAATGAGATTTGTGAGTGATATCCATTTGTGTGTGTGTGTTAGGGGTTTATGTGTGTGTCCATCTAAAAGCCCACAGGATCACGTGTGTCTGTGATTTTCACTGCGTGTGCGACGTGCGTGTGTGTGTGCATGTGTGCAATTAAACAATGAATAATCATTTGGAGGGTGCTTGTATTTGTCCTGTTACACACCTGTGGATGGACACTTGCATAAGTGTGTAATGGAACCGTATTTCTTGCATATCCCAACTCCCCCTGAGACACCTGTAGATAACGGGGTCCCCATTGTCCAGCGTCCACGCCCCGGTCTGTGCATGTGTGTGTGATTTCCAGATTTCCAGTGTTTGTGTGTGTGTGTGTGTGTTCCCTCAACAGGTCACTCAATCAGCACAGACCATCTACTGGCATTCAAGGATCATTCATGACTATGACACACACATACACACAAAAACACAAACACGAGCTCCATATGCTTGGAAGCGCAAGCACATGCACACACACTCAAACACAAACTCAGACCTACACTACGACTTCAACCCAGCAACAAACAATTCAAATGAAACAGTGTCCCTCGTTCCTCCACCCCCTTGGTGATTGCAATAATCTTCATTGACCCATCATGGGAACCCTGTCACTAGTTTGTATGTCAATATGTCTAAGTCTTTGTGCATCTGTCTGAGAGTGCCCATGCTGTGTGTGTGTGTGTGTGTGTGTGTGTGTGTGTGTGAGAGAGAGTGCGTGCGTGCGCGCGCGTGGGTGGGTGCCTGCCTAAGCGAACGTGCGTGCGCGTGTGTATGTTTCCCCCACTGAGTTTGCACAATAGCATTCAAGGCCACCTGGTTGTCATAGCAACCCATCCTCCCCCTCATCTGGCAGGTTGATTAACACACTCAGCTGTGGTCACGCTCCCTGGTTTGGGAAAACATCCCAGGCTCTACACTTTACCGTTTCCCTGGAAGCTCACAAGCAGGATGGACGTTTCACTATTTAGTTATAGCCCTGAACTAGCTCACCTGACTCACCTAGTCAGAGGCGGGATGATTAGTTGACAAGTTGAATGAGGTGTGTTGGCGCTGGAATAGAACAGCGGGGGGTCCCCGAGGAGAGGTTTGAGAACCATTGCTCAATGAGTTGAGACAGATTTTTTGTTGTCCGGGGCTACAACAAAAAGATGTGCTGTTTGGGCTACTCGAGGACCGGAGTTGTGAACCACTGCCTTAGATGACATGCGAGGTAGTATGAACCGTATGGTACTATGTCTCACAATGTTTACATATAGGATGTACAACCACAAGGTCAGAGAAACTTATTTACCTTTTTTGTTGTTGAAATGTGCTTGTGTGAGTGCCTGTGTGTCTCTGTGAGTCCCGGGTGATGTAGGGAGAGGGGACTTGGTTTGACATTTAGCTGAAACACCTCTGGTATTCTGACACAGAGACTTGTCTGATATTTACAAATGCTACCAGGTATCGGGGACACACGCGCACAGAAATGTGTATCACTGCATCGCCACTACAATACTACATCACTGATCCAATGTTTTCCCTGTGAGATGTTCCAGGTTGAACATAAATCAACATTTCCCGCTCCGAATACACCTGTTAACAAACACACACATGGGGTCAAATGCTACATGAACAATCAAAGATATCAGATAGAAATGATGACATGTAAACTAAACCATAAAAAACATGAACATAATATATATATATATATATATATATATGGTAATTTACAGCAGTGTCAAGCAATGCGATCAGGTTGTGGTCCTGGTTTGGGGGGTCTCACCTTCTTGACCTCGTATTTGATGGCCAGTTTGACGCGTTCGAGGCAGGGGCGGTTGTTGTCACTGGGCGGGGCATTGTCCACGTCTCCGTTCAAGATGGCCTCCACCTCCTCTGTGTCTCTGCACTGGTCCAACACCCCCACTACAAAGTCCTTACACTGCATGGACAACTTCCTGTAGTCATTCTATGGAGAGAGAGAGAGAGGGAGGGAGGGAGGGAGGGAGGGAGGGAGGGAGGGAGGGAGGGAGGGAGGGAGAGAGAGAGAGAGAGAGAGAGAGAGAGAGAGAGAGAGAGAGAGAGAGAGAGAGAGAGAGAGAGAGAGAGAGAGAGAGAGAGAGAGAGAGAGAGAGAGCAAGGAGACAGTGAATGAGAAAGAGAGGCAGAGAAAAAGGGGAGAGATAAGGAGAGGGTGAAGGAGAGGAGGACACAGAAGAGGAAGATGTGAGGACGTAAAGGTGGGGAAAGAGAGAGAGGAGGATGGTAGAATGTTCCTGTGCAGCTAGTGTTTGTACAATGACTTGATTAGGCGAATTGTTGGAAGCTCCCCACTGCCGTCAATTCAACGTCTAATCCACGTTGGTTCAACGTAATTGTATTGATGTGAAAACAATGTTGATTCCTCCAGTGTGTATCCAATGGGACAGGGGCAGCTCTGGAGCCAAATTCACACAGCTTTCATCTCCGACACCTCACTCCCCCTCTCTCATCTCTTTATTCACACTTTACGTCTCCCTCGCTCAAACCTGCATTTCTTCCTTTCTCATTCTTCCTTTTCTCTACCTCCTTCATCCATTCACCCCTCCCTTCTCCTTCTCCCATCCTTCCATACTCCCTCCTCCATCTCTGCTCAACCATAGGTCTTCAGGCCAGTGCCCGAGGCCCCTCAGATGCAGTTACACACACACAAACACTCATTAACAAACAAACGACCACAAGCACACGCGTAACACACAAGCAGAGAGCATACAAAAGAGCATACAAAATCTGCCAACCCATCCCTCCTGGACCAGTCAGAGTGGTTTGTAGAGCCAATTGTCCACAGAGACTAAAGTCTAATTGTTTATGCATAGCTGCACAGTGTTCAAACAAACGAGTACAGCTCAGTGATAACATGCTTTCTGGGACAGTTTCCCTCAGCCCTTGCAGTTATAAGATGTCCCCGACAGGCTTCCTCTGCTACGTGATCACCACTTCATACCAAGCGCGTTAGTATTAGCTCCCTCTTCCCTTGCTTCTCTTCAGGACAAAAACACTCCATGGTTCCATTTTTCTTCGTTCACTTCTATGCCACCCTTAAAGGGGCAATCAGTAGTTGCTACATTCCTTTTTTGGACTTAATAAATGAATGATATGTACCCGTTGATTCTTGAACTTGTCGTACCCCGTCAGAAGCCAAAATATGAGTTTGTTTAACTCCAATGTTTGTAAACAATGAACATGTAAACAAACACTATATAGCCTCAAAATATGGTTAAAATGTTGATGTCATGGACAGTCAACCCTTGCATCCATAGCTCTGTGTATGAATTTGAGAGTGATTGAATTTCTCCAGCCCCATCAATCAGGTTTTTACTGAACCAGGGGTGGGGGGGACGCTTTCTTACTCTTGCTACTGCTGATTGCCGCTCTAAGGAATTTTGGTTGCCTCGAACATAACTATTTCCTTTGACTCAGGGATCGTCATTCTATGATGGCGTGGCTAGCCGTGTTTGAAAACAGAACATTGTAATGAGGTTCTAGAGGACACATGATAATTATTCCACCCTGCAGGCATTATTCACATGCTGATGATACCACCGTACTAATTGATGGAAATTCCACCATTATACAGAGCCACACTAATGACTGACAGCGAGAGGGGAGGGGGGTTGGTGTGACAGTGAGACAAAGAGGGAGAAGAGATGGTACATTCATACTTTCTGAAGTGACATTTTGCAATGTGCCAATGAGAATGACTGATCACTCACTCTAGGCCAATGGAATTGAGAGTATTTAGGCCCTCAGGGGACAATAAGAAAAAGGTATGTGTTAGGAATCCATGAATGAGCACACACACACACACACACACACACACACACACACACACACACACACACACACAGGTATACTTAATGAAAGAGGCAGAAAAAAAGATGAAGGGGTAGGGAAAAAGTTGTTGAGAAAGGGTGGACAGAAAGAAACCCGAAATGGAGAGCTGGAAGGAGATGGAAGGAGATGGAAAATTCTGAAAGAATTAGAGAGAAGAAATGGAAGAACTAGTGAGGCGAAAAGAGAGAGGAAGAGAAAGAGATGAAGAGAGAGATGGGTGAGGAGAGAGAGAGAGAGGGATATCTCGTGACCCTGCTCTGCTGATTGTGACTCTGTGGCGCTTCCCTCTCCAGCTGTGATTAGACACAGGTGCTCCTCACCAGCCAATTTCACACCTCTGAGCAGTTGTGTGTGTGGACGTGTTTAACTATTCTTGTGGGGACCAGAAGTCAGGACATTTTGTTAGTCCCCACGAGGTCAAATGGTATTTCTAGGGGGTTTAGGGTTAAGGTTAGAATTCATGTTAGAATTACGTTAAGGGTTAGGAGCTAGGGTTAGTTTTAGGGTTAAGAGCTAGGGTTAGTTTTAGGATTAGGTTTCGGGTTAGGGATAAGATTAGAGATATGGAAAATAGGATTTTGAAAGAGACTGAATTGTGTGTCCCCACAAAGTTTGTTTTACAAGACTGAGAGAGAGAGAGAAAGAGAAAGAGAAAGAGAAAGAGAGAGAGAGAGAGAGAGAGAGAGAGAAAGAGAAAGAGAAAGAGTGCGTGTGTGTGTGCATGCGTGCATGTGTGTATGGGTGTGTATGTGTGTGTGGTGTTACTGTATATTAAGGAAGTATTTGGAGTTCCTCTGTCGGTCAGTAAGTTAGTCCATTGGCTCCCATAACAATTCTTAGATGTTAACTATAGCCTCTCCACCAATGGATGTACACTGAGTGTATAAAACATTAAGAACACCTGCTCATTCCATGACATAGACTGACCAGGTGAATCCAGGTGAAAGCTATGATCCTTTATTGATGTAATTTGTTAAAATCTACTTCAATCAGTGTAGATGAAGAGGAGAAAAGGTTCAACATTGTAATTTTTTTTCTAATATTTCGTTGCACCCGCTTTTTGCCCTCAGATCAGCCTCAATTCGCTGGGGCAAGGACTCCACAAGGTGTCAAAAGCGTTCCACAGGGATGTTGGCCCATGATGACTCCAATGCTTTTCACAGTTGTGTCAAGTTGGCTGGATGTTCATTGGGGCGGTGGACCATTCTTGATTCACGCGGGAAAGTGTTGAGCGTGACAAATCCATCAGCGTTGCAGTTCTTGGCACAAACCAGTGCGCCTGGCACCTACTACCATACCCCGCTCAAAACCACTTAAATATCTTACCCATTCACCCTCTGAATGGCACACATGTTTCAATTGTCTCAAGGCTTAAAAATGTTATTTAACCTGTCTCCTCCCCTTTATCTACACTGATTGAAGTGGATTTAAAAAAGTGACATCAATAAGGGATCATAGCTTTCACCTGGATTAACCTGGTCAGTCTACAGTGCCTTGCAAAATTATTCACGCCCCTTGGCATTTCCCCTCTTTCGTTGCATTACAACCTGTAATTTAAATGGATTTTTATTTGGAATTCATGTAATGGACATCCACAAAATAGTCCAAATTGTTGAAGTGAAATGAAAAAAATCACTTGTTTAAAAAAATTCAACAACAAAAAAATGGAAAAGTTGTGCGCCCATGTGTATTCACCCACTTTGCTATGAAGCCCCTAAATAAGATCTGGTGCAACCAATTACCTTCAGACGTCACATAATGAGATAAATAAAGTCCACCTCTGTGCAATCTAAGTGTCACGTGATCTGTCACCTGTTCTGAAAGGCCCCAGAGTCTGCAACACCACTAAGCAAGGGGCACCATGAAGACCAAGGAGCTCTCCAAACAGGTCAGGGACAAAGTTGTGGAGAAGTACAGATCAGGGTTGGGTTATAAAAAAATATCTGAAACTTTGAACATCCCACGGAGCACCATTAAATCCATTATCAAAAAATAGAAAGAATATGGCACCACAACAAACCTGCCAAGAGAGGGCCGCCCACCAAAACTCACGGACCAGGCAAAGAGGGCATTAATCAGAGAGGCAACAAAGAGACCAAAGATAACCTTGAATGAGCTGCACAGCGGAGATTGGAGTATCTGTCCACAGGACCACTTTAAGCCGTACACACCACAGAGCAGGGCTTTATGGAAGAGGGACCAGATAAAAGTCATTGCTTAAATAAAAAATAAGCAAACACGTTTGGTGTTCGCCAAAAGGCATGTGGAAGACTCCCCAAACAAATGGAAGAAAGTACTCTGGTCAGATGAGACTAAAACGGAGCTTTTTGGTCATCAAGGAAAACACTATGTCTGGTGCAAACCCAACACCTCCCATCACCCCGAGAACACCATCCCCACAGTGAATCATGGTGGTGGCAGCATCATGCTGTGGGGATGTTTTAATTGGCAAGGACTGGGAAACTGGTCAGAATTTAAGGAATAATGGATGGCGCTAAATACAGGGAAATTCTTGAGGGAAACCGTCCCAGTCTCAAAGAGATTTGAGACTGGGGCGGAGGTTCAACGTCCAGCAGGACAATGACCCTAAATCACTGCTAAAGCAACACTAGAGTGGTTTAAGGGCAAACATTTAAATGTCTTGGAAGGGCCTAGTCAAAGCCCAGACCTCAATCCAATTGAGAATCTGTGGTATGACTGAAAGATCGCTGTACACCAGCGGAACCCATCCAACCTGAAGGAGCTGGAGCAGTTTTGCCTTGAAGAATGGGCAGAAATCCCAGTGGCTAGATGTGCCAAGCTTATAGAGATATACCCCAAGAGACTTGCAACTGTAATTTCTGCAAAAGGTGGCTCTACAAACTATTGACTTTTGGGGAGGGGGATAGTTATGCACGCTCAAGTTCTGTTTTTTTTTGTCTCATTTCTTGTTTGTTTTGCAATTAAAAAATATTCTGCATCTTCAAAGTGGTAGGCATTTTGTGTAAATCAAATAATACAACCCCCCCCCCAAAAAAATCATTTTTAATTACAGGTTATAAGGCAACAAAATAGGCAAAATGCCAAGGGGGTGAATACTTTCGCAAGTCACTGTATGTCATGGCGTTCTTTATGTTTTGTACACTCAGTGTATATGTCAACGCTTAAAACTCGGAGCACACTGTGTGCTGTCCCCCATCACTTGAACCCACTGGGACAATAGTACATGTGGCACCGTGTCAACATAACCCTGGGCAACAGGTCTAATCCTGCACTTAACCATGTAAAGATTGCAGAGGGCAGCTGCATTAAAACAACAATAATACTGATTACGCCCACAGGGACTTTCTCCAATGAGATCAGCACGTCCCTTCCTTTCGGATAAGTGGACTACATAAGGAAAGAGTGTTCGAGAACTGACTGCGTCTGAGCCAGTCAGAACATATGCATTCTTACCTCAGAGAGTGGAGAGAGAGGGAAAGAGATTGAAAGGGAGGGGGGGAGAGGGAGAGAGAGGGAAAGAGATTGAAAGGGAGGGAGGGAGAGGGAGAGATAGATAGAGGAGAGAGACATGGAAGGTGATAATGAGTGTGTAATGAAAGAGATGGAGGGTAATAGAACTAAGCCTCCCGGGCCACTACTTCTCATTTACACATCTAGGAAGCAGGCAGACAGACAGACACCTGAGCAGACACAGCTGCAGTCATGACAAATGCCAACCCACGCACCCTTCTGGACTGCACCCTTCTATTCACTTTACCCCGCCGTCTAAATGCCAAAGTGTTCCCCTTTGCCTTCCTTCCTTCCTAGAGCTCCTGGGCTTGAATTTTACTCCTGTCGTTGTGGCTGTATTCCCCACACTGCAGCATGAACCTTCTACTTTCAACACACAGACCCAGCTGTGTGCTGTTAACACGTTAACGTGTGTATTAGTGTATGTGTGTATTTGTGCATTTAGAATTTTTATTTAACCTTTGTTTAATTAGGCAAGTCAGTTAGGAACAATATCTTATTTGCAATGACGTCCTACCCTGGCCAAACCCTAACCCGTGACGACGATGGGCCAATTATGCGTCGCCCTATGGGACTCCCGATCACGGCGGTTTGGGATACAGCCTGGAATCAAACCAGGGTCTGTAGTGACACCTCTAGCACTGAGATGCAGTGCCTTAGACTGCTGCACCACTCGGGAGCCCATGTACAGTAGTATGTGTGTATAGCACGTGTAGGACTAGTGAGACAGCAAAGTAGAGAGAGCAGCCTCAGTCCTGAGCCAAAGCTGCTACGACTCCTAGCAGAGACGTATCAAACATAGCAGATGAGGGAGCAGAAAATCCTCACGTGCAAATACATGGATTCTCTCTCTCTCTCTCTCTCTGTCCTGAGGCTTCGTTGGGTTGGTAGTGGTTAGAACTGAGCCTCTGGACCTCAGTAGACTATTTTCTGTGGTCACCTTTTGGCATTTGAGGGCTTTGGAATGGGAGGAGTGGGGGTAACTTGTTTCTAAATTATCATGCAATTTGGTGGCTCTTTTTTGGATATTAATCAAAAGAGGGAATTGGTCTAATTCTGCTCTGCTTGCGTTGTTTGGAGTTTCTATCTGTACTCTGATGATGCTCTTCGTCTCTCTCGGTCTCTCAATCTCTCTCGGTCTCACACTCTCTCTCGGTCTCACACTCTCTCTCGGGCTCTCCAGTTCTCGGTATCTCACTCTCGGTCTCTCGGCCAACTCACCTTCAACTCAGTCTCTATGTTAACCAGTCTGGCCAGTTAAGCTCACCTTAAATTTACTATGTACTGTATCGGTAACTGACAAAATAATGGAAACACTTTAGTAAATACAAAGTGTATTGAAAGCAGGTGCTCCTACACAGGTGTGATTTCTGAGTTAATTAAGCAATTAACATCCCATCATGCTTTGAGTCATGTATAAAAATGCTGGGCAGGCCATTATTTTGGCTACCATGGCTATGACTCCATAGGATGACAATGCCGCCATCCACAGAGCACGAGTGGTCACTGAATGGTATGCTGAGCATGAAAATGATATAAACCATACGCCATGGCTGTCTCAGTCACCAGATTTTAACCCAAATGAACATTTATGGGATATTCTGGAGCGTAATCTGAGACAGCGTTTTCCACCACCATCAACAAAACACCAATTGATGCAATTCATTGTTGAAGAATGGTGTCGCATCCCTCCAATAGAGTTCCAGACACTTGTAGAATCTATGCCAAGGTGCATTGAAGCTGTTCAGACTCGTGGTGCCCCAACGCCCTATTAAGACACTTTATGTTGGTGTTTCCATTATTTTGGCAGTTACCTGGATGTTAGCCAGTCTGGCCAGTTAAACTCACCTTAAACTCAGTCTCTATGTTAGCCAGTCTGGCCAGTTCGTTGCTGAGCTCCAGGGCGGTGAGGACAGGGTCTTCACTGCTCAGGGACAGGTAGGCAGCACTGGCCAGCCCTTTATAAGCATTCATCCTGGAGCGGGAGTGGCTGAACGAGTCTCTCTTCTGCTTCTCTACACACTCATTGCACTTACAGAAGTAGTCATGAGGCCTCTCGATGCGGGCCCCCTTGGTGAGCAGAATATGCACAATCTCATACTCCTGACAGTGTGCTGCTAGGATGACTGGGGTGACGTCGTGGGAAAAGCGTGTCCCGTCTTCATCGTAAGCGTAAAAATCATCATCCCGTAGCTCCTGTTCGAGGGGACTCTGGGTGAGCCGCAGCCCTTGGCTGAACGCCGGGTTCGCCAATATGGCTTCCACGATACGCACATACCCTTTAGAGATAGCCAATAAGAGCCCGTCGCCCACTCTGGCTAGCCCATCCATCTTTAGCAACAGCTCAGTCACTTCCAGGTGTTCATTGCCCACCGCCAGCTGCAATGCATTCTGGCCCATGTAGTCCACACAGTTGAAGTTGAGGGTCTTGGACTCCTCCAGCATCTTACGGACCACGGGGATGTTGCCGTACTCGGCAGCGTCAAGGAAACCCTCTTCCTCCGGCGTCAGGGCCGAGCCACGCTCGTTAAACATGTAGGCTGGGCCTCGCACAGCCTGGCGACGCCCCTTCTCCCTCAGCGTGGTGTGTCTCCGCTGCATTGCTTCCACTCTAGAAGAGGGGGGAGAGGGAGGGTTATTAAGCAAGGGTTAAACCAATGTAAAATGACACACACACACACACACAAACACTCAAATAATGCGGCACTGAATCACACAATCCCAAATACTGCATGACAACTAGCTGTCTCTTACACCATCAGTTCATATTGTTTTTCCCATAACTGTGTATTGACAGTATATCTGCCCTGAGCTGTAAATGTACACATTGCTTGCCTCTCAGAGGAACTGAGTGGGTCAATCGGAATCTCTTGAAACCAACACAGTGTGCGGCAGGCGCCTCAGACAAAAGCCTCCAATATACGGTTACCTCAAAAACAAACTGTTCAGCTCCTCAAATCACATGTTAGACACAGAAAGAGCAAATTAATGGAAAAGAGAAACCATTCGAGAGGTAGAAAAATCGGTAGGAAGCCAGAGAGAGGGAGGGGGATGGAGCAAGAGAAAGAGAGAGATAGGAGGGAGAAGAGGCGGTAAAGTTTCTGCAGTGAAAAGGATGAAATGTACAACAACTGCATACAATATGCCATCAACAACTAGGGTAACAGGCTTATTACTCTTTTAGCATTTTGTCCTAGAATTTGGTCTTCATGGAAGGGCTAGATCAAAACTTTGTTTGAGAAATAGAGGTGGTTCCAAAACACAGTCCACTAACCCCTAGTGTAGATGTCTGCATTGGTGCGTAAGAACTGTTTTATCATTATTTTAATTGCGGTTTTATTCATCAAGAATCTGTCTGATTTAAGCTAGAGACTTCCTGGTTTTTGCAAGGGCTGTTCTAAGTCCACGCTATCGGCTTTCCGCATCTGTGATGGAAGGCGGCTGAGGTACAGTGCTGTCTATCAGACCAGGAGTAATCCCAAAAACCGTCCTTCTCACAAAAACGTCTGCAAAGTCTGAATGGTTTGAGCTACACAACTAATATGATCCCACTATGGCAAGTTGAGACTCTCACCAACAAGAAAGTGTCCATTTTGCTCTATGAAGCTTCACAGAACCAGGGTTACACATGTAACTGTTTTGCTTTTGTCCCTGATGCTTTTCCTATATCTCTCAGATGCATTACAGACACCTAAAACCATATTTCCTTTTGATTTATTTTTTATTTTTACAGTAAGGACAAATTCAATGTTTCATCAGATAATAATTTGTTTATTTTTTGGGATACCTACAGCGGTCCTAAAACTCTAAATCAAATAGCTAAATGTTCCATCTTATGGCCATATTAAAACAATTCCATTTGTTAGCTCAGTATATATTGCCATCTACAGGCTTTGATTTTTAGGGGCTAAACAAAGCCATCACAGGATCAAAACGGAGGAGTGTCGGGAGAATTGGAGAACGGGTGAAAATGGGAACCTATTCACGTGGGACTGAGAAGACGACGAGCGCTCACTCATGCAACGCTGTGTGTGTGTGTGTGAGTGTTCATTCGGGTTCTCTTTTTTTTTCAGATTTTGTCTAGTCTTAGTCATTTTGACTAAAATATCATTAAGTCTTAGTCACAGTTTTGTCATTTGAATAATGATTTAGTCTTGTGAAAATGACAAAAACAGTGGGCCATTTTAGTCACATTACATTTCTATCATTAACCCATAGTAAACATAAATCACTGACTTCCATGTGCACAAACATACACAGCCTTGTCCTACCAACATGTTTTTCTGCTTAACATCCAGTTTCTCCTCCCAACAGCAGAGAAATGACAAACACGTATAAGAATATACAACACTTTTCCGGCAATGTAAATTCCTAATTCAGCCTATATCGATATTGCACATTACAGAACAAACAGACACACACAAGCAGAGAGAGAGAGAGTAGCACAATCACCAGAAGTTTTGACCAAGCATAATGGGTTGCACCTCCGCCACTAGGTTGCGTCACTGCCATTGTTCAATGGTCCCCTGACGGCGCAGCCAAATTGGTGCACAAACGTACAAGGGGAGCTAATGACTCTTTCGCCCAGTGTTATAGTCGAGTCAATAAACCGGAAGTTCGAATCGAGTCCCAAGTCCCTTGTGCTCGAGTCCTGGTCCAAGTGCTCAAGTCTGAGTCACTGGGTGGACATTTACTCAAAAAGAAAGTGATTGACCCAGTCAGATATAGCGTGGTGGCAAGAGCCATTTTGTCCAGAAATTGTTTGCTATTCATTTTACTTTCTTTATTTGCGACCAAATACTTGCATATAAGCTACTGGTTATGTTACCAGGGCCGCACTCAGTTGTAGAAATTCAATGAATTTATCAAGGGTTGAGTGAGACTACAAATTCAAAAAGAGCCGGAGCATTGCTTGCTCGCCCGGGACTCCTGTGCCGGGTGTGGTGTACCATTCCCGCTGCTGAACAGAACTGCGCATCTGTGCCGCTATTGTGCTTATCACTGATATTTTTGTCACTATTTTTGTTGAAGAAATGAACAAGGGTCTGTGTTTGTGCATGTTTAGTGTGTTTGTGTGTGATTTTACGGTCCCAAAGCACAGTAGTTTATGGGTATCGACTTAAATTTACAGTTGATCAGAGCTGTGTGTGGTAGACTGGAAATCAATGGAATATAGCCAAAAAAGAGAACCGAGCAAAAGCCCTTATGACACAAACCTGAGCTTCAGCACAATGTCAACACATTAGAATTACAATTGATAGAACTGACATTCTCATTCAAATCAATGTTCCATTCTAATTATATGGCAGGCGCTGCCCCTGCTCAGTCGACCGTCCAGGTAAAATAGGACTTTGAGATCACTTCAAAACCGGCCACTAGGGGCAACGGTGAGCGCTATTACCATCAAGTAGTCGTGGAGTTTGCTAGGGTGTGGATGGGGATGGCGGATGGACGTAAACCACGGGCTCCGGCTCTGAGGGTCGAATGTTTAATCCCAGTGCTAGGTACTTGTTTTTAATTGTTTTGTTTTAAAACTATCCCAAACCTTAACCCCCACCTTAACCATTCATAATTAATGCCTAAACTTAACCATAGAATTGTTTTTGTTTTAACCCCATGCCGAACCTTACCCCTTAACTTAACCAATGAATGCCTAAAGTCAACCTTCTGTAGTGAGACTGTGAGAGCTTATTGCAGAGCGATTGAATGAGTAAGCTGTGAAGAAGGTCGATGGGAGATGCCCTGATTGTTTTTTTAAAGGATTCCTAGTCCTCTCTCTGCTGTGGTGGCACACACACACACACACACACACACACACACACACACACACACACACACACACACACACACACACACACACACACACACACACACACACACACACACACACATAATTGCCAGCAGCTACCATCATGGGCTGTGAGAGCCACTTAGATCAGTATACACGGTGTATTTTTATGTCTGTCATGTCCCTCAGCTCAGGGTGGGAAAGAGAAACCATTAACTTCACAACCACTGAGACTAAATAGTCCCACAAACACACACCCAAAATTGATTTCCATTCAAAATCCTATTTTCCCTAACCCCTAATGCTAGGCCTTACCGTAATCCTAACCCCTAAACCTAATTCTAACCCTAACCAAAATTGGAACACTAAACCTACCCCTAAGGTTAAAATATATTTTGTCCTTGTTGGGACGTGGGAAATGTCCCCACGAGGGAGAATTTTACTTGTTTTACTGTCCTTGTGGGGACTTTTGTAATTTCCAGTACCCCCCTTAAACTCACAGGAACAACTATGGCTACTACTACTAAAGAGGTCAAACTTGGTTTCATCAGACCAGAGAATCTTGTTTCTCATGGGTTGAGAGTCCTTTAGGTGCCTTTTGGCAAACTCCAAGCGACCTGTCATGTGCCTTTTACTGAGGAGTGGCTTGCGTCTTGCCGCTCTAACATAAAGAACTGATTGGTGGAGTGCTGCAGAGGTGGTTGTCCTTCTGGAAGGTTCTCCCATCTCCACAGAGGATCTCTGGAGCTCTGTTAGAGTGATCCTATGGTTCTTCTTCAACTCTCTGACCAAGTGAACATTGGTTTCTTGGTCACCTCCCTGACAAGGTCCCAGGCCAGTTCTAGGAAGTGTCTTGGTCGTTCCAAACTTCTTCCATTCATAAATGATGGGGGCCAATGTGTACTTGGAGATATTAAATCCTGCAGAAATGTTTTGGTACCCTTCCCCAGATCTGTGCCTCGACACAATCCTGTCTCGTAGCTCTAATAACAATTCCTTCGACCTCATGGCTTGGTTTTTGCTCTGACATGCACTGTTAACGGTGGGACCTTACATAGACAGGTGTGTGCACTTCCAATTTTTGTAAAAATGTTAAAAAATATATATATATTTAACCTTTTATTTAACTAGGCAAGTCAGTTAAGAACAAATTATTACTTACAATAACAGCCTACCGGGGAATAGTGGGTTAACTGCCTTGTTCAGGGGCAGAACGACAGATTTTTACCTTGTCAGCACTGGGATTCAATCAAACCTTTCGGTTACTGGCCCAATGCTTTAACCACTAGGCTACCAAATCATGTCCAATCAATTGAATTTACCACAGGTGGACTCCAATCAAGTTGTAGAAACATCTCAAGAACGAGCAATGGAAACAGAAACAGAATGCACCTGAGCTCATTTCCATGTCTCATATGAAAGGGTCTGACTACTTATGAAAATAGGATTGTTCTGGTTTTTTTATTATTATTTTTAATACTGTTTTCACTTTGTCATTATGGGGTATTGTGTGTAGACTGATGAGGGGAAACATTTATTTAATACATTTTAGAATAAAGCTGTAACGTAACACAATGTGGAAAAAGGGAAGGGGTCTGAATACTTTCTGAATATACTGTATGTTGCTCTAGTTGTCTTTGTTAAATAACATCTGTAAATATTTTAAATAGACGCTCAAGAACCTATGGAATGATATTCATAGTCATCTTATTTTTCTGTTGTTCAATGCTCAAACTCCCATGATTCTATTTGACAAAACCACTATCACCTACAGGAATTGCTGCTCTGGCAGCCCTTTCCAAATAGCATATATTTTTGTTATTACTTATAAACTTGATACTTTTGATTAGTTCCAAAAGGCCTCACGTGTTGTTGGATGGTTACTTGGACAGTCGCTGAGGCTGTACTTGTCTGTTATCGTTGAAAACACGTAATTTCGTATGCAGCAGGTTTAGTTACTTATCTAGCTAGCATTGCTAATGTTAGCACCAAAGATACAAGCTGAGAGACAAGGATTATTTAATGATTTGTCTGTACATTTTGTAAGAAATGTTGTTCTTCTAACAGGCCTACTGTCACGCCCTGACCTTAGTTATCTTTGTTTTCTTTAATATTTTGGTTAGGTCAGGGTGTGACAAGGGTGGTTGGTTTAGTTTTTGTATTGTCTAGGTGTTTTTTGTCCTGTCTAGGGTTTTTGTATATCTATGTTTTTTTGTATGTCTAGGTATATGTAGGTCTATGGTGGCCTGAATTGGTTCCCAATCAGAGGCAGCTGTTTATCGTTGTCTCTGATTGGGGATCCTATTTAGGTTGCCATTTTCCATTTTGGTTTTGTGGGTTATTGTCTATGTGTAGTTGCATGTCAGCACTCGTGGTTTTAGCGGCAAGTTCATTTAGTTAGTTTGGTTAAGTGTTCTTCGTTTTAATAAAAGAAGAATGTATTCATCTCATGCTGCGCCTTGGTCTCATCATTATGACGAACATGACACCTACATGTTGTTTGGACTTTTGTGTAAGACAGTCTCGAAGATGAAAGTCACCTGTAATTATTGTAAACATTTATTTTGGCTGTAGCAGTCGGGCTAGCTAGCATGCTAACTAAATACAGCAATTGTGTGTTGTTGTTAGCGTAGCTAGTAAGCATCTAAATTCAAATTATTTGTTAGTGTATTGCAGTTGATTGGTGACAATCACGTGAACATAACTTATCACATGCTATTTGGACTGTTGTTTAAGACAGTTGCTTAGATGAAAGTTGGCTGTTATTGTAGCAAACACTTCGGGCTAGCTACATGCAGTAACTCTTATGTTTAGCATAGGTAGTGTAGTTAGCATCTAAATTCTAATACATTTTGAGTGTATTGCAGTTGATTGGTGACAATGACATAAACATATATTCAGCATAACAGTCATGCAATCATTATAATACATTTACAACCCAAAAGTAGTGTGAAATGCACTCATAATTTATGACATGAACAAACATAACAACACAACATGCAATAATTTCAAGGGTTTTACTAAGTTAGTTTATTTAAGGAAATAAGTAAATTGAAATTATATATTATATCATTATATAAATATAAAAATATATTATATCATTATATCCTAATCTATGGATTTTACATGACTGGGAATAAAGATATGCATCTGTTGGTCACAGATACCTTTATTAATTAGGGCTGTTGATCAGAAAACCAGTCAGTATCTTGTGACCATCATTTGCCTCATGCAGTGCGTCACAGAGTTGATCAGGCTCTTGATTGTTGCCTGTGGAATGTTGTCCCACTCCACTTCAATGGCTGTGCGATGTTGCTGGATATTGGTGGGAACTGGAAAACGCTGTCATACACATTGATCCAGAGCATCCCAAACATGCTCAGTGAGAGATGTCGGGTGAGTATGCAGGCCATGGAAGAACAGGGACATTTTCAGCTTTCAGGAATTGTGTACAGATCTTTAAGACATGCGGCCGTGCATTATCATGCTGAAACATAAGGTGAAGACGGCGGATGAATGGCATGACAATGGGCCTCAGGGTCTAGTCACCGTATCTCTGTGCCTCCATAATGCCGTTGATAAAATGCAATTGTGTTCATTGTCCGTAGGTTATGGCTGCCCATACCATAACTCCACCGCCACCATGGAGCACTCTAATTCCCTAAAACGACGTCGGAGGTGGCTTATGGTAGAGAAATTAACAAAATTCTGACAACAGCTCTGGTGGACATTCCTGCAGTCAGCATGCCAATTGCACTCTCCCTCAAAACTTGATGCTTGCTTCTTCTCGTCAGAGACAAGGCTTTCAAGCTTAATGCTACTGTATCACAGAGCAGATAGAGACCAGAGTGATCAAATACAGACACTGCAGGCCGTTTGGAATATATCCTATTATATTTCCAACTGTAATACCACTGGCTTAGAACATTTTCTAGAGGCTATATGTTATACTTTGTTGTGGCAGCCTTTCTACCTGGGTAATACAGTGGATGACGTCACATGTCCACGTCTGTCCAATAGGCTTATTTGTCAAACTTCTCATTTGCATACGGAATATTGACTCAGCACCGCACGCACGGCCCTGCCTCGGTTCCTCTCGCCGCCATCCCTTAACTTATCGGTCTCTCCGGTGTCAATCAAGACTCTCTCAAATCAAGAACAAGCAGCACAAACACGCTGCAACGGTAGAATCCGTTAACCGCCAAGCGGTGTCATGGGCCCGAATTAGGGTGTGTATATTTTAGCTGGATCTGACTGATGGGTTGTATGTATTTTATTTATTAATTATTTATTTATTTAGGGTTTGGAGTAACACGAGACGAATTCCTTTAAACGAGGATGGAATCCCCCTACTCAGTCTTCAAAGACGAGACACACTCAACTATATTTCCACTGAGAATACAACATTACATTGAAAAACAGAAAGATAAAAGTAGCCTAATAGAATGACAAAAAAAATGCACAGTTAAAGACAATTAACTAGAGAATTAAGCTATTATCTGACATCGTCAGCCATATGGTCACTGTACCTGTTGAGGTCCAGCAGGAAACCCCATTAGCCCATACATCCCCATTGCGCGTGTACAGTATCTCTTGAGTAGAATATTATGTCTGCGCACCCCTATATTTAATCAAACAATATGGCACATCTGTATCCACTCATTCATTGTATGGGATTAGTATTTTGCGTAGCCTATAGGCTACATAGACTACACCACCCACATGATTAATTTTACTCAATTATTCAGTAACAACTAATTGTGTTTCCTCATATTTGAATAAGGTATAGCCTAACAGTGTCATAATTAATTAAAGGGTAGACTCACGGTGGCTGGGTCTCACTGCTGTCTCGCTGGGGCTCTAGGAGCTGATTAGTGCAGTGGTAATACTCTCGGTCCTGTCCGCGGGGGAGTTGCTGTCCAAGGTCCTGAAACGTTGCCGAGGTGGTGTCTCCGTCTCTGCGCTTTGGAGAGAGGGCATCGCGCCCGTTGTCCGCCGCAGCTGTTAAGCGCGCATTCTGTCTCTGGCGGAACTGAGAGCCCGTCTTCGTCAGTCGCTGGGTTAACTTTGGCAGGGTACAGCGCGGGGAGTCCCCGGGTTTGCAGCGCTCTGGAGACGGGCGGAGGCAGTCCTGGGGTAACGGGGCTGGGTCTCGAAGCACCGGGGGACTGGAGGAGAAGTCTGGCGGCAGTGGAGGAGAGGGGGTTCCGGGGAGCCCGGGTGGAGATGGGGAGGGAGAGCACCGGAGCTCTGCTAGCTCGGCGCTGTCGCTTCCTTCGTCAGACATCGGGAGAAATCGTGAGCAGCATAAGTTAGAGTTAATATTTAGCTATAGCGACAAAATACTGCATCTGAGATAATAAACAATATATATCACGTCAGGGCAGGTTCAGCAAGTTGAAGGCACAATTTTATATTTATCACCAGCACGGGTCGGGACCGATGGCACCAGTGTTTCGAAAAGCAACTCTCACCCACACACAAGCCGGAAGCCTGGCACACACACTCTGCGCACGCAACTATCCTATTTAACATGCTGGCTTAGAAAATAATTAAGCCCTCAGATCGATAAAGTCGTTAGTGCTTAGGTTGAAATAATAAAACCGACAAGCATACAGCTAGGGAGCTCAGCTCTTGACTATAAACAGACCAAATGCAATAGTTTACATAAAATTCTATATTCCTAATTAAATTTAGACTGAATTAGAGCATAGTCCTATAGGAGGTAATTTAAAGGTGAAGCATGCAGAATGCAATTCTAATTAGACAACTGGCTATCTATAGGCCTACCTTTGGGTAAGGTATCTTTGGTTATGTGAAGCTGTGATTTACATATTTAAATCCTTGGTGGTTTTGAAGTAAGATCTTGCCCAGTTAAGAACTGACAGAATGAAACGGTTGCCTTGCCTTTCATCGTCTGTTTGCGATGAAAAGAGATTCCCTTCTTTCACTGTGGGAAGCTCATGTGAACGAGGTCGGGGTCGCCCCTTTGTGAAGACCTACTTGAAATGTATTTTGTAAAGAGGGGTTGTATCACCTGTTATTAAATAAACGCACCTGCTGTTGTGGCTGTCTTATGCACTGGTAGACGTCACTCAGTTGTGTATGGGTCTACTTGAAATAGCGAATAGACATGTGCCCCCGTCATTCCCACAAAAACGAATTAAGTCATACATGAAGTTGTACAATAAGGTTTTATTACGGTTTTCATGAGTACCCTAATTATTGTGAGTCTTGTTTAAACAGTTTGTGTGTGTGTGTGTGTGGGTGGTCCAGGACAGGATATTTGACATGCAAGACTGGCGGCTGAAGAGCTGCAGGTGGAGTCCCCTAATTAGACACAGACCAATTAGTCAAGTGTACCGAGGTCTCCCTGACCCCTGCCGACAGCACACACACTAACACTGATACACTCAGAGTTGGGTAGGTTACTTTCTAAATGTAATCCATTACAGTTACTAGTTATCTGTCAAATTGTAATCAGTAATGTAACTTTTGGATTACCTAAACTCAGAAATGTAATCTGATTACCGTACATTACTTTTAGATTACTTTTCCGAGGCTCCCGAGTGGCGCAGCGCTCTAACGCACTGCATCTCAGTGCTAGAAGCGTCACTACAGACCCTGGTTCAATCCCTGGCTGTATTTCAACTGGCCGTGGTTGGGAGTCCCATAGGGCGGAGCCTGCAGTGTTGCCAACTTAGAGATTTTAAAAAAAACGGCTAGCGACAAATCTAGCAACTTTTTCTGGTGTTATTGGGGACTTTTGGAGACTGACATGAAAGCATGTATCGTTCTTACTTTTCTCAACGAGCAGCAGATGCTGCCGTGGGCCACACCCCCGTCCCAAAGCACTCACAGGTGGCCCAGTCCTCGCGCAGCAGTCCCTCCCAGCTGCAGTCAGAGCAGGAGATGTTCACCCCTCCACGTCCAGACTACAAATGAATTGTGCATGCGGGAAGCCGCCGCTGGCTGATCCCCACGCTGGCTTACATAAAAAAAACACAATTAACCTGAATTAGGGGCAGACTAGTTACCATCATTTTCTCACATTGCCATTGCCAGTTTTTCTATTGTCTCTTTTTGGTCCATTTAGATTGTTAATGTAGATTGTATACAATAAAGTATTAAAAATGTTAATGTTTTACTGTGACTGGTTGTAGGTTCCTATGTGGACCATAAGGTTAAAAACCAAACCAAATTAAGAAAACTAAACTAAAAAACAGAAATAAAATATTTAAAAAACTAAAAAACTAAGTTTACAGTCAGATCAAACAACCATGAGCCATAGGCTCTCTCTCCCTCAGTTGCCTATGTACATCAACAACAAGATCAACAACTAATGTTAGCCAAAGCGAGATGAGCTAAAATGTAACGAGGGACCAGTAGATAAACCCTCTCAAACTTTCTCAGCTTGTAGTTGGCCGTCATAATTGCACTGATAAACGATACGAAACAGTAGCCTGCTTGCCCTTCTGCAGCTTGCCTGCCAATGCATGTTTGTCCCAAACCACGTTTTGACAACTGACTGGAAACTTGCCGGCCTGCCCTCCCATTTGATTGATGCCAAATACATTTGATTGACAACGACGAGATATGCTAAATGTGGATATCAGTCGTTCAAGTTCAGCATAGCTAGCTAGCAAAGTGATTCACATCTCTTGCTAGCTAATCAAATTAGACCTGCATCCTAACTGTCGCCAACGAAAAAGTTGGCCACTCACCCACTCGTCCAATGTCAATGACAGCCCCCCCATTAGCTAACTAATGTTAGGCTCACGTGTTTATAGCTTGCTAAATAAATAGCTACATAAAGGCAAAAGCTATTAGCCACGTTATGACTGATTTATGGTAATTTAGTGAATGTGCCTAACGTTAGCGATTAGCACTAACTAGCTAACGTTAAATATACCTACCCTGGTGGACTAGCTAGCATGTCACCACATGTGGGGTCAGGGGAAAAGTCTGACTACACAAACAGTGAGGTAACTTTAACTAGATGGCTAGCTAGCTAGCTCACAAAGGACTTATGGGCTCAATGTTTTCCCATACAAAACACAAACAGTTTTGTTCCAAGAGTGCATCTGTTTCCATGTCAGCAGGGATGGAAATTAAAGCTAGTACTTTTCAGACTGGGCTAGTAGACAATATGCCAAACTAGCCTGACACAGCAAACATAGCATGTCACAGATTTAGGACTTGAACGTTACCCAGGCTAGTAGAAATTGTGGAGGAGGTGTGATGGTGTGGGGGTGCTTTGCTGGTTACACTGTCTGTGATTTATTTAGAATTCAAGGCACAATTAACCAGCATGATCACCACAGCATTCTGTAGCGATATGCCATCCCATCTGTTTTGTGCTTAGTGGGACTATCATTTGTTTTTCAACAGGACAATGACCCAAAACACACCTACAGGCTGTGTAAGGGCTATTTGACCAAGAAGGAGGGCGATGGAGTACTGCATCAGATGACCTGGCCTCCACAATCACCCTACCTCAACCCAACTGAGATGGTTTGGGATGAGTTGGACTGCAGATTGAAGGAAAGGCAGCCAACGAGTGCTCAGCATATGTGGAAACTCCTTCAAGACTGTTGGAAAAGCATTCTTCATGAAGCTAGTTAAGAGAATGCCAAGAGTGTGCAAAGCTGTCATCAAGGCAAAGGGTGGCTACTTTGAAGAATGTCAAATATAAAATATATTTTGATCTGTTGAATACTTTTTTGTTTACTACATGATTCCATATGTGTTATTTCACAGTTTTGATGTCTTAACTATTATTCTACTGATTCTGTAGAAAATTGTAAAAATTAAGAAAAACCCTTGGCATTGGCAATTTTCCTATTTTGTTGCCTTACAAACTGGAATTCAAATTTATTTTTTTGGTTGTTTGTATTATTTTGATTTACATAACATGCCTACTAGTTTTATTGTGAAACAAACAAGAAATAAGACAAAAAAACAGAACTTGAGCGTGCATAACCATTCACCCCCAAAGTCAATACTTTGTAGAGCCACCTTTTGCAGCAATTACAGCTGCAAGTCTCTTGGGGTATGTCTCTTTAAGCTTGGCACATCTAGCCACTGGGATTTCTGTACATTCAAGGCAAATCTGCTCCAGCTCCTTCAAGATGGATGGGTTCCGCTGGTGTACAGCAATCTCAAATCAAATTTTATTGGTCACATACACATGGTTAGCAGATATTTATGCAAGTGTAGCAAAATGCTTGTGCTTCTAGTTCCGACAGTGCAGTAATATCTAACAAGTAATCTAGCAATTCCCCAACATCTACTTAATACACACAAATCTAAAGGGGTGAATGATAATATGTACATATAAGTAGATGGATGAGCGATGTCCGAGCGCTATAGGCAAGGTGCAGTAGATGGTATAAAATACAGTAAATACATGTGATATGAGTAATGTAAGATATGTAAACATTATTAAAGTGGCATCGTTTAAAGTGACTAGTGATTGGGTCTCAATGTAGGCAGTAGCCTTTCTGAGTTAGTGATTGCTGTTTAGCAGTCTGATAGCCTTGAGATAGAAGCCGTTTTCAATCTCTGTCACGAATACTATCGAAGGTGGCTCCCCTTCCTGTTCGGGTGGCGTTGTCGTCGTTGCCGGTCTACTAGCTGCCACGATCCCTTTTTCCTTTTCGTTTGTTTTTGTCTAATTGTTTTCACCTGTTCCTTGTTGGGGTTTTGGGATAGGTGTTATTTAAGTTCGTTCAGCCCTCTGGTGTTTGTGCGGGCTTGTGGTTATTTTACGTTAGTGGTGTTTGTTGACTTTTGGGTTTTCGCTGTCCGGTATTTTTATAACAGTGGTTTTGGGTTTGTTGCGCCTGTGTTTTGGGCTTCACCCATGTTTGTACCTGTTACTGTGATTGAGGACATTAAAGGTTTTTTTCCCATCTACCTTCTGCTCTCTGCGTCTGACTCCACACCCATCACTCTCCCGACGTTACAGAAGCCCGCACCACCATATGGAGTCAGCAGGAGCAGCAACCACCCCTCTCCCCACAATGGAGGAGAGAGTCCTTCATCATAAGTCCATCCTCCATCGCATCAGCGATGGATCAAATGATGGAGAGGATGGACCGTTGTGAGAGGAGTGGTCTCCCTACTACCCCACCTACCCTCCCACCAGCAACTCTACCATCTCCTCCAGCGGGATCCGGTGCCAGCGCTCTGCGTATCACTCCTCCGAGGGAGTAAGATGGAGCGGTGGCGGGGTGCCAGGGATTCCTGTTACAACTAGAGCTCTACCTGGCCACCGTTTGGCCAGCTCCCTCGGACGAGGAGAGCGTGAGTGTCCTCGCCTCCTGCCTGACGGGTAGAGCCCTGGAGTGGGCCAATGCCGTCTGGAATGGGCCCGACTCAGCGAGGGGCCACTACCTGGAGTTCACCCGTGTTCGATCATCCTCCGGAGGGCCAAGCGGCGGGTGAGGGGTTGTTCCATCTCCGGCAGGGGACGAGGAGCGCAGGACTTCATGCTGGAATTCCGGACTTTGGCCGCTGGAGAGGGGGGTAACGACAGGGCCCTGATATACCATTACAGGTGTAGCCTAAGAGAGGACGTCCATAGGGAGCTGGCTTGTCGGGACACTATGCTCAGCTTGGATGAGCTGATCGACATGTATATCCGGCTAGACCATCTGATGGCTGCTCGCGGACGTTCTGAAAGGGTCCTGTCAGTTCCACCTCCTGACCCCCCCACTCCCATCCCGATGGAGCTAGGAAGGGCTGCATCTAGGGAGACTGGAGGAGGCTCCTCCTGTACCCATTGTGGCCGGAGAGGGCACACTTCCGGTCGGTGCTGGAGGAGTCCATCTGGGAGTCAAGAGGGCAGGCAGAACACTCCTCGGTCACCCCAGGTGAGTCAGCACCACACTCTCCCAGAGCTTCCTGTTGGCCACATGTTTTTGTTAATTTGTTTCCTGAAGTTTTTCCCATCTCTCCAGCATAAGGCGCTAGTCGATTCAGGCGCAGCGGGGAATTTTATAGATCGCTGACTCGCCCAGAGGTTGAGGATTCCGTTAGTTAAGGTAGACCCCCCCGCCCCCCCTTCCCCGTGCACTCCTTAGATAGTCGACCGTTAGGGTCAGGGCTGGTCAGGGAGGCCACGATTCCTCTGGAGATGATTACGCAGGGGAATCATAAGGAGCGGATTAGCCTGTTCCTTATCAATTCACCTGCGTTTCTTGTGGTGCTGGGGATTTCCTGGCTGGCTATTCACAATCCTAGGATTTCGTGGAGACAGGGAGCTCTCCAGGGAGCTCTCCAGGGGTGGTCTGATGAGTGTTCAGGCATGTGTTTAGGAGTTTCCATCGGTGCGACAACGGTGTGCGCATTCCTGCTGAGTATGCCGATTTGGCTATTGCATTCAGTAAGAAGAAGGCGACCCTATTACCACCCCATCGACAGGGGGATTGCGTGATAAACCTCCAGGTAAACGCTGCACTACCCAGGAGTCACGTGTATCCTTTGTCCCAGGAGGAGACGTTGGCTATGGAGACATACAGTGCCTTGCGAAAGTATTCGGCCCCCTTGAACTTTGCGACCTTTTGCCACATTTCAGGCTTCAAACATAAAGATATAAAACTGTATTTTTTGTGAAGAATCAACAACAAGTGGGACACAATCATGAAGTGGAATGACATTTATTGGATATTTCAAACTTTTTTAACAAATCAAAAACTGAAAAATTGGGCGTGCAAAATTATTCAGCCCCTTTACTTTCAGTGCAGAAAACTCTCTCCAGAAGTTCAGTGAGGATCTCTGAATGATCCAATGTTGACCTAAATGACTAATGATGAGAAATACAATCTACCTGTGTGTAATCAAGTCTCCGTATAAATGCACCTGCACTGTGATAGTCTCAGAGGTCCGTTAAAAGCGCAGAGAGCATCATGAAGAACAAGGAACACACCTGGCAGGTCCGAGATACTGTTGTGAAGAAGTTTAAAGCCGGATTTGGATACAAAAAGATTTCCCAAGCTTTAAACATCCCAAGGAGCACTGTGCAAGCGATAATATTGAAATGGAAGGAGTATCAGACCACTGCAAATCTACCAAGACCTGGCCGTCCCTCTAAACTTTCAGCTCATACAAGGAGAAGACTGATCAGAGATGCAGCCAAGAGGCCCATGATCACTCTGGATGAACTGCAGAGATCTACAGCTGAGGTGGGAGACTCTGTCCATAGGACAACAATCAGTCGTATATTGCACAAATCTGGCCTTTATGGAAGAGTGGCAAGAAGAAAGCCATTTCTTAAAGATATCCATAAAAAGTGTTGTTTAAAGTTTGCCACAAGCCACCTGGGAGACACACCAAACATGTGGAAGAAGGTGCTCTGGTCAGATGAAACCAAAATTGAACTTTTTGGCAACAATGCAAAACGTTATGTTTGGTGCAAAAGCAACACAGCTGAACACACCATCCCCACTGTCAAACATGGTGGTGGCAGCATCATGGTTTGGGCCTGCTTTTCTTCAGCAGGGACAGGGAAGATGGTTAAAATTGATGGGAAGATGGATGGAGCCAAATACAGGACCATTCTGGAAGAAAACCTGATGGAGTGTGCAAAAGCCCTGAGACTGGGATGGAGATTTGTCTTCCAACAAGACAATGATGCAAAACATAAAGCAAAATCTACAATGGAATGGTTCAAAAATAAACATATCCAGGTGTTAAAATGGCCAAGTCAAAGTCCAGACCTGAATCCAATCGAGAATCTGTGGAAAGAACTGAAAACTGCTGTTCACAAATGCTCTCCATCAAACCTCACTGAGCTCGAGCTGTTTTACAAGGAGGAATGGGAAAAAATGTCTGTCTCTCGATGTGCAAAACTGATAGAGACATACCCCAAGCGACTTACAGCTGTAATCACAGCAAAAGGTGGCGCTACAAAGTATTAACTTAAGGGGGCTGAATAATTTTGCACGCCCAATTTTTCAGTTTTTGATTTGTTAAAAAAGTTTGAAATATCCAATAAATGTCGTTCCACTTCATGATTGTGTCCCACTTGTTGTTGATTCTTCACAAAAAAATACAGTTTTATATATTTATGTTTGAAGCCTGAAATGTGGCAAAAGGTCGCAACGTTCAAGGGGGCCGAATACTTTCGCAAGGCACTGTACCTCTGTTAGTTTGATGCGTTATGCCCAGGAATCCCCCGGAAATAGCGGTCATGACAACGCAGACAAAAATTCCAAATTATATCCATAATATCGACAGAAACATAGCAAAGTTTTTTATAATCAACCCTCAAGGTGTTTTTCAAATATCAATTTGATAATATATCAACCGGGACAGTTGTTTTTTCACTAGGACCAGGAGAAAAAATGGCTACCTCTCTTTTTTGCGCAAAAATCACACTGAGAGCCAACAACTGACCACTTACGCAATGTGGACGTTTACGCTCATTCTTCAAAATAAAGGCCTGAAAGGTGTCTACAGTCTAAAGGCTGTAGACACCTTAGGGAAGCCACAGAAAAAGGAATCTGGTTGATATCCCTTTCAATGGGCAATAGGGATGCATAGAAAGACAGGGGTTTCAAAATAAAAGTCACTTCCTGATTGGGTTTTTCTCAGGCTTTTGCCTGCAATATCAGTTCTGTTATACTCACAGACAATATTTTTACAGTTTTGGAAACTTTAGAGTGTTTTCTATTCTAAGCCGTCAATTATATGCATATTCTAGCATTTGGTCCTGAGAAATAGGCCGTTTACATTGGGAATGTTATTTTTCCAAAAATAAAAATAGTGCCCCCTAGCTTCAAGAGGTTAATTTGTCTGGAAGCGTGACGTCGGTGTCCGTGATGTGACTGTTTTTGTAGTCTGTGATTTCCTGTAGACCCTGCCACATACGTCTCATGTCTGAGCCGTTGAATTGAAACTACTGGCATTTTGCTTGTTTGATTACTATGCAGAGGGAATAACTACACTGTTTAAATTCAGCAGCATTTCCAGACCTCTTTCCATTGTTAAATGCGGTGGATCGCGCTTTCAGTTTTGTGCAAATGCATCCTCGGTTTCTAGTTAGGGTAGGTTTTAAACGTACACAGAGTCAGGGTATAGGTCAATGTTGTTCTCTGAAGCTGACCAGAACACATTACAGTCCGTGTGATACAAATAATCTTGAAGCGTGGCTTCCAATTGGTTAGACCAGCATTGAATGGTTCTCGTCACTGGTACATCCTGTTTGAGTTTCTGCCTATAAGAACGAGCAAGATGGCATTGTGGTTGGATTTGCCAAAGGGAGTGTGGGGGAAGGCTTTGTATGCATCCTGGAAGTTAGAGTAGCAGTGATTGAGAGTATTAGTCCTGCAAGTCGTGCAATCAATATGATGATAGAATTTAGGTAGCCTTGTTCTCAAATGTGCTTTGTTAAAATCCCCAGCTACAATAAATGCATCCTCTGGATATATGGTTTCCAGTATACATAGAGTCCTGTGAAGTTCCTTGAGGACCGTATTGGTGTTCACTTGAAGAGGAATGTACTATGACTATAACTGACGAGAATTCTCTAGGTAGGTAAAATGGCCGGCATTTGATTGTAAGGAATTCTAGGTCGGGTGAACAGAAGGACTTGAGTTCCTGTATGTTGTTATGATTACACCATGAGTCATTAATCATAAAGCATACATGACCGCCCTTCCTCTTCCCAGAGAGGAGTTTATCTCTGTCGGTGCGATGCATGGAGAAGACCGGTGGCTGAACCGATTCTGACAACAAATCCAGAGAGGGCCATGTTTCTGTGAAACAGTGAATGCTACAATCTCTGATGTCTCTCTGGAAGGCAACCCTTGCTCGAATTTTGTCTACCTTGTTGTCAAGAGGCTGGACATTGACCCGTACTATACTCGGAGCGGTGAGCACGTCTACAGAGCGTGACCAGAAGGCCGCTCCGTCTGCCCCTTCTGCGGTGCCCCTTCTGCGGATCCATTGTCCTGGGTGGTGGTCCGAACAGAGGATCCCCTTCGGTAAAGTCGTATTCCTGGTCGTAATGTTGGTAAGTTGACGTTGCTCTTATGTCCAATAGTTCTTCCCGGCTGTATGTAATAAGACTTAAGATTTCCTGGGGTAACAATGTAAGAAATAATACATAAAAATCCAAATACTGCATAGTTTCATAAGAACGCAAAGTGAGGCGACCATCTCTGTCGGCACCATGTTACATCAACATCTTTACGTCATACCACAGATTTTCAATTGGATCGAGGTCGGTGCTTTGACTAGGCCATTCCAAGACATTTAATTGTTTCCTTTAAACCACTCGAGTGTTGCTTTTAGCAGTATGCTTAGGGTCATTGTCCTGCTGGAAGGTGAACCTCCATCCCAGTCTCAAATCTCTTGAAGACTAAAACAGGTTTCCCTCAAGAATTTCCCTGTATTTAGCGCCATCCATCATTCCTTCAATTCTGACCAGTTTCCCAGTCCCTGTCGATGAAAAACATCCCCACAGCATGATGCTGCCACCACCATGCTTCACTGTGGGAATGGTGTTCTCGGGTTGATGAGAGGTGTTGTGTTTACGCCAGACATAACGTTTTTCATGATGGCCAAAAATATATATTTTAGTCTCATCTGACCAGAGTAACTTCTTCCATACCTTTGGGCAGTGCCTTTTGGCGAACACCAATTGTGTTTGCTTATTTTTTTATTTAAGCAATGCCTTTTTTCTGGCCACTCTTCCATAAAGCCCAGCACTGTGGAGTGTGCGGCTTAAAGTGGTCCTATGGACAGATACTCCAATCTCAGCTGTGGAGCTTTGCAGTTCCTTCAGGGTTATCTTTGGTCTCTTTGTTGCCTCTGATTAATGCCCTCCTTGCCTGGTCCATGAGTTTTGGTGTGCAGCCCTCTCTTAGCAGGTTTGTTGTGGTGCCATATTCTTTCAATTTTTTAATAATGGATTGAATGATGCGCCGTGGGATGTTCAAAGTTCCTGATATTTTTTTAGAACTCAACCCTGGTCTGTACTTCGCCACAACTTTGTCCTTGATCTGTTTGGTCTTCATGGTGCCGCTTACTCGGTGGTGCCCCTTGCTTAGGGGTGTTGCAAACTCTGGGGCCTTTCAGAACAGGTATATATATACTGAGACCATGTGACAGATCATGTGACACTTAGATTGTACACAGGTGGACTTTATTTAACTAATTATGTGACTTCTGAAGCTAATTGGTTGCACCAGATCTTATTAAGGGCCTTCATAGCAAAGGGGGTAAATACATATGCATGCAACACTTTTACGTTTTATTTTATTATTTAGAACTTTGAAACAAGGTATTTTTTCATTTCACTTCACCAATTTTGACTATTTTGTATATGTCCATTACATGAAATCCAAATGAAAATCAATTTAAGTTACAGGTTGTAATGCAACAAAATCGGATAAATACTTTTGAAAGGCACTGTAGGTGTGTCCAAACTTTTGACTGGTAATGTAGACCAAAGCACAGTCTATTTTACCGTTACTAAAGTCAAGTCTGTGGGTTATTGTATTTTAATATAGATGTTACCAGTTTAGTAATCAACTTAGCTAGCTAGTAAAATAAATAAAAAATGTGTCTTTTAGATGAGCGGACCGGAAACCCAGAAACCCACACTCGGGTCTGCAGCTGCCGTTTTCCGTGGGGAAAGAGAAATACACAATGAATTTGTAAGATCTATATACACACAGTATGTTTGTGTATTGTGCTCATGACTTAAGATTGGGTGTTGATGGCGCTAAATACAGGGAAATTCTTGAGGGAAACCTGTTTAAAGAACGGGCAAAAATGCCAAGCTTATAGAACCATACCCCAAGAGACTTGCATCTGTAATTTCTGCAAAATGTGGCTCTACAAAGTACTGACTTTGTAGGGCGAATAGTTATGCACGCTCAAGTAGTTTTTTTTGGTCTTATTTCTTGTCTGTTTCAAAAACAATATTTTGCATCTTCAAAGTGGTAGGAATGTTGTGTAAATCAAATGATACAAAAACCCCCAAAATCTATTTTAATTCCAGGTTGTAAGGCAACAAAACAGGAAAAATGCTAAGGGAGGGTGAATACTTTCGCAAGCCACTGTATGCCATTCCAGTGAACTACAGTGCATTCAGAAAGTATTCAGACCCCTTCACTTTTTCCACGTTTTGTTAAATTAAAATGTATTAAATTGTTTTTTTCCTCATCAATCTACACACAATACCCCATAATGACAAAGTGAAAACAGTTTTTTTTAAACATTTTTGCAAATGTCTTCTTAAGGATCTGCCCCTTTTTTCCCAATTTTCGCCTAAAATGACACACCCAAATCTAACTGCCTGTGTGTCAGGGCCTGAAGCAAGGATATGCATATTCTTGGTACCATTTGAAAGGAAACACTTTGAAGTTTGTGGAAATGTGAAAGTAATGTAGGAGAAAATAACACAATAAATCTGGTAAAAAGATAATGCAAAGAGAAAAACAACCATTCTCTTGTATTATTATTTTACAATGATCTTTTAAATGTAAGAGAAAGGCCAAAACATATTTTTCCAGCCTAGATTTTGGCCACTAGATGGCAGCAGCGCATGTGCCACGTTTTTGGCTGATCCAATGAACCATTGCATTTCTGTTCAAAATGTTCTATCAAGACTGCCCAAATGTTTCTAATTTGTTTATTAATAACTTTTCATATTCAAAATTGTTCACTCACTTAAAACAATAACAGGGTATTCTTTCACTGTAATAGCTACTGCAAATTAGACAGTGCAGTTAGATTTAACAAGAATTTAAGCTTTCTGCCAATATCAGATATGTCTATGTCCTGGAAAATGTTATTGTTACTTACAACCTCATGCTAATCGCATTAGCCTACGTCAACCGTCCCGTGGATGGGACACTGATCCTCAAAATAAAAAACAGAATTACCTTATTTACATAAGTATTCAGACCCTTTGCTATGAGACTCGAAATGGAGCTCAGGTGCATCATGTTTCAATTGATCATCCTTGATGTTTCTACAACTTGATTGGTGTCCACCTGTGGTACATTCAATTGATTGGACATGTTTTGGAAAGGCACACATCTGTCTACAGTTGAAGTTGGAAGTTTACATACAACTTAGCCAAATACATTTAAACTCAGTTTCACAATTCCTGACATTTAATCCTAGTAAAAATTCCCCGTCTTAGGTCAGTTAGGATCACCACTTTATTTTAAGAATGTAAAATGTCAGAATAATAGTAGAGAGAATGATTTATTTTAGCTTTTATTTCTTTCATCACAATCCCAGTGGGTCCGAAGTTTACATACACTCAATTCGTATTTGGTAGCATTGCCTTTAAATTGTCTCATTTGGGTCAAACGTTTTGGGTAGCCTTCCACAAGCTTCCCACAATAAATTGGGTGAATTTTGGCCCGTACCTCCTGACAGAGCTGGTGTGACTGAGTCAGGTTTGTAGGCCTCCTTGCTCGCACACGCTTTTTCAATTCTGCCTACAAGTTTTCTATAGGCTTGAGGTCAGGGCTTTGTGATGGCCACTCCAATACCTTGACTTTGTTGTCCTTAAGCCATTTTGCCACAACTTTGGAAGTGTGTTTGGGGTCATTGTCCATTTGGAAGATCCAGTTGCTTCAATATTTCCACATTATTTACCTTTCTCATGATGCCGTCTATTTTGTGAAGTGCACCAGTCCCTCCTGCAGCAAAGCACCCCCACAACATGATGCTGCCACCCCCGTGCTTCACGGTTGGGGTGGTGTTCTTCGGCTTGCAAGCTTCCCTCTTTTTCATCCAAATATAATGATGGTCATTATGGCCAAACAGTTCTATTTTTGTTTCATCAGACCAGAGGACATTTCTCCAAAAAGTATGATCTTTGTCCCCATGTGCAGTTGCAAACCGTAGTCTGGCTTTTTTATGGCGGTTTTGGAGCAGTGGCTTCTTCCTTGCTGAGCCTCCTTTCAGGTTATGTCGATATAGGACTCATTTAACTGTGGATATAGATACGTTTGCACCTGTTTCCTCCAGCATCTTCACAAGGTCCTTTGCTGTTGTTCTGGGATTGATTTGCACTTTTCGCACCAAAGTACGTTCATCTCTAGGAGACAGAACGCATCTCCTTCCTGAGATGTATGACGGCTGCGTGGTCCCATGTGTTTATACTTGCGTACTATTGTTTGTACAGATGAATGTGGTACTTTCAGGCGTTTGGAAATTTCTCCCAAGGATCAACCAGACTTGTGGAGGTCTACCATTTTTTTCTGAGGTCTTGGCTGATGTCAAGCAAAGAGGCACTGAGTTTGAAGGTAGGCCTTGAAATACATCCACAGGTACACCTCCAATTGACTCAAATGATGTCAATTAGCCTATCAGAAGTTTCTAAAGCCAATACATAATTTTCTGGAATTTTCCAAGCTGTTTAAAGGCACAGTCAACTTAGTGTATGTTAACTTCTGACTCACTGGAATTGTGATACAGTGAATTATAAGTGAAATAATCTGTCTGTAAACAATTGTTGGAAAAATTACTTGTCATCCACAAAGTAGATGTGCTAACCTACTTGCCAAAACTATAGTTTGTTATCAAGAAATGTGTGGAGTGTTTGAGAAACGAGTTTTAATGACTCCAAACTACAGTGCCTTGCGAAAGTATTCGGCCCCCTTGAACTTTGCGACCTTTTGCCACATTTCAGGCTTCAAACATAAAGATATAAAACTGTATTTTTTTGTGAAGAATCAACAACAAGTGGGACACAATTATGAAGTGGAACGACATTTACAGGATATTTCAAACATTTTTAACAAATCAAAAACTGAAAAATTGGGCGTGCAAAATTATTCAGCCCCTTTACTTTCCGTGCAGCAAACTCTCTCCAGAAGTTCAGTGAGGATCTCTGAATGATCCAATGTTGACCTAAATGACTAATGATGATAAATACAATCCACCTGTGTGTAATCAAGTCTCCGTATAAATGCACCTGCACTGTGATAGTCTCAGAGGTCCGTTAAAAGCGCAGAGAGCATCATGAAGAACAAGGAACACACCTGGCAGGTCCGAGATACTGTTGTGAAGAAGTTTAAAGCCGGATTTGGATACAAAAAGATTTCCCCAGCTTTAAACATCCCAAAGAACACTGTGCAAACGATAATATATAAAAGGAAGGAGTATCAGACCACTGCAAATCTACCAAGACCTGGCCGTCCCTCTAAACTTTCAGCTCATACAAGGAGAAGACTGATCAGAGATGCAGCCAAGAGGCCCATGATCACTCTGGATGAACTGCAGAGATCTACAGCTGAGGTGGGAGACTCTGTCCATAGGACAACAATCAGTCGTATATTGCACAAATCTGGCCTTTATGGAAGAGTGGCAAGAAGAAAGCCATTTCTTAAAGATATCCATAAAAAGTGTTGTTTAAAGTTTGCCACAAGCCACCTGGGAGACACACCAAACATGTGGAAGAAGATGCTCTGGTCAGATGAAACCAAAATGTAACTTTTTGGCAACAATGCAAAACGTTATGTTTGGCGTAAAAGCAACACAGCTGAATACACCATCCCCACTGTCAAACATGGTGGTGGCAGCATCATGGTTTGGGCCTGCTTTTCTTCAGCAGGGACAGGGAAGATGGAAAACCTGACGGTGTCTGCAAAAGACCTGAGACTGGGACGGAGATTTGTCTTCCAACAAGACAATGATCCAAAACATAAAGCAAAATCTACAATGGAATGGTTCAAAAATAAACATATCCAGGTGTTAGAATGGCCAAGTCAAAGTCCAGACCTGAATCCAATCGAGAATCTGTGGAAAGAACTGAAAACTGCTGTTCACAAATGCTCTCCATCCAACCTCACTGAGCTCGAGCTGTTTTGCAAGGAGGAATGGGAAAAAATGTCAGTCTCTCGATGTGCAAAACTGATAGAAACATACCCCAAGCGACTTACAGCTGTAATCGCAGCAAAAGGTGGCGCTACAAAGTATTAACTTAAGGGGGCTGAATAATTTTGCACGCCCAATTTTTCAGTTTTTGATTTGTTAAAAAAGTTTGAAATATCCAATAAATGTCGTTCCACTTCATGATTGTGTCCCACTTGTTGTTGATTCTTCACAAAAAAATACAGTTTTATATCTTTATGTTTGAAGCCTGAAATGTGGCAAAAGGTCGCAAAGTTCAAGGGGGCCGAATACTTTCGCAAGGCACTGTAAGTGTATTTAAACTTCCGACTTCAACTGTATAAGATCCCACACTGACAGTGCATGTCTGAGCAAAAACAAAGCCATGAGGTTGAAGGAATTGTCTGTAGAGCTCTGAGACAGGATTCGATCGAGGCACAGATCTGGGGAAGGGTGCCAAAAGATTTCTGCAACATTTAAAGTCCCCAAGAACACAGTGGACTCCATCATTTTTAAATGGAAGATGTTTGGAACCAACAAGACTCTTCCTAGAGCTGGCCGCCCAGCCAAACTCAGGGAGGTGACCAAGAACCCGATGGTAACTCTGACAGAGCTCCAGACTCTTCAAAAGGTTCACCTTTCAACAGGACAATGACCCTAAGCACACTGTCAAGACAACACAGGAGTGGCTTTGGGACAAGTCTCTGAATGTCCTTGAGGGTCCCAGCCAGAGCCTGAACTTGAACCGATCAAACATATCTGGAGAGACCTGAAAATAGCTGTGCAGTGACTCTCCCCATCAAATCTGACAGAGCTTGAGAGGATCTGCAGAGAAGAATGGGAGAAACCCCTCAAATACAGGTGTGCCAAGCTTGTACCGTCATACCCATGAAGACTCGAGGCTGTAATCGCTGCCAAAGGTCGCTTCAACAAAGTACTGAGTAAAGGGTCTGAATATTTATGTAAATAAGGTATCTTTTTTAAATTTTCATAATACATTTGGAAAAGTTTGTTAACCTGTTTTGGCTTTGTCATTATGGTTTATTGTGTGTTGATTGATGAAAAAAATTTTTTTAATCCATTTTAGAATAAGGCTCTAACGTAACAAAATTTAGAAAAAGGGAAGGGGATTGAATACTTTCCAAAGGCACTGTAAATAAAGTTTGATTTGATTGATGACATTACAGATGTAGAATATTTAATACTGTAATTTTAACTAGGACAAGTTCAGTTTTTCTATTAACTTTTAATTGATAACTTGACATATCAATCCTGAAGGCTGGGCCTTCTCCTTGGCAGAGGGTAACTTGACATATCAAGCCTGAGCTGGGCCTTCTCCTTGGCAGAGGGTAACTTGGGGAGGGGAATGAAGTGGGCGACATTGGATAAAGCGGCGATAAAAGTTGGCAAACCCTAGGAAGTGTTGCAGCTCCACCCTGGACGTAGGCTGAGGCCAATCCACCACCACATTCACCTTCTTGGGATCCATCTAGACACTCCCAGCAGAGATTATGTAGCCCAGAAAGGGAATGGTGGGGTGATGGAACTTTCAATTTTCCACCTTAACGAACAACTGGTTCTCCAGAAGGTGCTGGAGAACCTGCTGGACATGGAGCATGTGTTCTTTGGGGGAGTGGGAGAAGGCGAGGATGTCATCAAGGTAGATGAAGACGAACCGGTTCAGCATGTTGCAGAGAACGCCATTCACCATAGCCTGGAACATGGTAGGAGTGTTGGTGAGGACAAAGGCCATGATCAGATATTCGTGGTAGCCGCGTTGAAGGTGGTCTTCCACTCGCCCCCCTCTCATATCCACACCAGGTGGTAGGTGTTTCATTCATCCTGCTTGGAGAAGATCATGGCCCCCTGGAGCGGCTTGAAGGCTGAGGAAATGAGTGGTAGTGGATAACGGTTCTTCACTGTGATGTCATTGAGTCCCTGGTAGTCAATGAGCAGGGTCTTGTCCTTCTCCACGAAGAAGAACCCTGCACCAGCGAGAGAGGAGGAGGGACAGATAAATCCTGTAGCTAGGGAGTCCCCAATGTAGTCCTCCATAGCCATGGTCTCTGGTCCTGACAGCGTGTACAAGCGTTTCCGGGGCAGCGTGGTACTGGTGAGGTCAATCCCACAGTCATGGGGTGGTGCGGCAGAAGGGAAGAGGCCCGGGCCTTGCTGAACACCTCCTCCTGGAGGTCCTGGTAGTCTGCGGGAATTGCAGAGAGGTCCGGAGCCACCTCCGAGGTCCCAGGAAGACATCCCAGGGCAGGATGCACCGATTTCAGACAATGGGCGTGGAACAGACTCCAGCCCATGATAGCCACCGTAGTAGACCAGTTGATGAGTGGATTGTGTCACTGGAGCCAGGAGAATCCCAAATCCCAATCCCACGTGAAATCTGGGGGGACTTGTTGAGCAGGAACTGAATGGTCTCCCTATGATTCCCTGACACACGAAGGTTGATGGGAGTGATGGTATGGGTGACGCAACCTATAGAGCGCCCGTCCAGCGCTCTAACATCCACGGGACTGGAGAGAGGCTGAGTGGGGATGTTCAGCTCGGAAGCCAGTGTGGCATCCAAAAAGCTTTCATCGGCCCCAGAGTCAATGAGGACCCGGAGACATTTGGACTGGTTTCCCACAGCAGAATGACAGGAAAAGGGGTGCGAGTAAGGGAAGCAGAAACATTCTCCATATGGCCCACCAGAGTACTCGCACCCTGGTGAGCCTGGTCCTTTACCGGGCACGAGGACACAACATGACCAAAAGTCCTGTAATACAGACAGCTCCTTGTGCTGATCCTGTGCTGCCATTCCGCTGGCGACAGCCCAGCTCTGCCTAATTGCATGGGCTTGGGAAACAGTGCCTCGGGCCCTCTTCGTTAACTCTCGAGGAAGGTTGGGAAACCTTGGGTGCTCTCGGCCACGTCGGGTTCATCCGGGATGGCTCAGAGGCGAGGGGTAGAAGTCTATTGCATATTCGGCCACTGTGTGGGTGTCCTGCCGGAGCTGGATTAGCTTCCGGGCAGCTTCTCTCCCGGAGAGCGGGGCATCAAAAACCTTCCTCACCTCCCCATGAACCCCTCCAGGCTCATGCATATGGTCGGCCCAGGTGAGAGCCCTTCCAGACATCAACATGATGAGGTAGGCTATTCTGGAGCAATCCGAGGGGAATGAGGAGGGCTGAAGCTCAAAAATGAGGACTCACTTAGCTAAAAACGCCTGCCAGGTGCTTGGCTCTCCATTAAAGCATTCCGGGGGAGGTAACTGGGCTCCCAGGAAGGTGGAGTGGACGGTGAGGCGGCGCTGCTAACCCCCGAGTTAATGAGTTGCGGTTACCACCGTGCAGGCTGCCCCCCAGCCAACCCGCGGAATTGCTCCTGCAGTCCAACGCCCAGTCATGTTGCTCAGCCAACGTTTGGACCCCCTCCATCAGCCCACAAAGAAACTCCTCATGCCTACCAATGGAGGCTCCTTGGGAGGAGATGAAGTTGAGCATGATCCAATAGGGGCAAGCAAGAAAGGTCAAGGCAGACAGGGGTCAGTAACCAGAGGTGAGGCAACGGTACCGGACAGCAGGCAGGCTCAGAGTCAGGGTAAGCAGAGGTCAAAAATCCAGGGGGGGCAAAGGTACAGGTCGGTAGACAGGGTCAGGGGCTGGCAGAATGGTCAGGCAGGCGGGCTCGGAGTCAGGACAGGCAGAGGTCAAAACCAGGAGGAAGAGAAAAGAGAGACTGGGAAAAAGCAGGAGCTGAGAAACAAAACGCTGGTTGACTTGACAAACAAGACAAACTGGCAACGGACAAACATAACACCGGTACATCTACACAGGGGATAATGGGGAAAATGGGCAACATCTGGAGGGGGGTGGAGACAATTACAAGGACAGCTAAAACAGATCAGGGTGTGACACACATAGTGGGAAGGATACTATCAATCAAGACTGTGTGAATGCAGGTACCACTCCATATAAATAAATACTGTGCTTTTGAAGATTTGTCTCTGGTCATGCAACCACAATGCAGGCTGGAAGTCTAAATGTCAATTCTGAATGTCAATAGACATTTAGATTAATTCTCATCAGTGACAACATTCTAGAACTGAGTTATCACTCATTTAAGTCTAGTATCCGGGGTAATCTGGTTAAGGATTTTATAATTAATGAATTGTATTGCTAAGATGCTCAAATTTAACTTAATAGCTACACTCACCGACACAGGATAAACTTTATCCCTCATGCTGGCCCTGACCAAACCGGTAAGTTGCCTCTCACTCTAGCTGCACTTCTCCACATGGTCAGACTAATCGTGGTCTTCTCCCCTTCTAATGGTCTTGTGCTCATCCTTGAAAATTGCCATAAGATCTGAAATAGACTCCAAAGTCGACATACTGTATACCAAATTATCTAGGTTAAGTAATAGAAAATAAATGTTTTGTCTACTGCTCTGCTAACTAGCTAGCGAAAGTGTAGTCAGTGGCTAGCTAAGACAGAGAAAGGGGACTAAAGATGTAAAATACTTTATTCAATTCATTTCAATAGAGCGCATGGATTCATCAGGTTTCTGATTGCGCTGGTGAACGGTAGCTGACAGTGTCGGCTAGAGATGACATGCAGGATCTTCTTGTAGGAATTTGTAGTCTTGCTGAGGTCTTCTCTGTTGCTAATCAGCATTTTGAAGCAAATATATTAATAGAACTCACCTTGTCCGAGAAAGAATTACACGGTTATCAAACATCACACCAAGGTAAGCCTACACCAAACACAAAAATGATTGGAACCACTGTGTTTGACCACTAGGTTTTATGGGATGCATCCACAGTGGAGGACAATAATGGTCTCTGGCTTGTGGTCAGACTCGCTCAGGTGGAACAAACTTAAATTTGGGCCTTTTCAATTCTTATTTGAATGTCATTTAGAAAACAGAAATGTGTCCAATTTTTTTTCATTCTTTCTGAATTAAAATTAATCAAAAGTATCTCTAATCTGATTACAGTATTTTAGCTGTATTCCAGTTACAGTTTATTTGTAATCCGTTACTCCCCAACCCTGGATACACAGCAGCAATGACTCTTTCATACTGCTGCGCAGAATTTTCACAAGAGTGGTGAGTGTAGCCTGTTCGTCCAATTACAAGTCATCAAAGTAGCACTAGCTTCTGGCTCTGTGTGTGACGTGGCAAACACGTTAGGAACCCACCCCCTCCTGTTTGCCCTGGCAATTGAACCGCTTGCAGAAAGAATTAGACAGGACCCAAACGTAACAGGTATCAGTATTGGTAAACACGGATATAAACTAGCCTTATTTGCAGATGAGCTCCTGATGTACCTGACCAATATTGAAAACTCAATGCCCCCTTTGCAAAACATATTTTCAGGAGATATAATGGCAATAGGAAAGGAAAAAAAACAACTCAATGTTCAGCAATCCCTTAAGTGGACCACAAAAAAATATTCAACAATTACAATACTTAATAAGTGACAGCAAACAACAAACATCTCATTAGATTGAATAATCTTCCCATAAATCCTACAGGTACAATAAACCTCTTTAGAAAGACATGTCTGGCACAGTTTCTGGATTTCATTTTCGATAATACATATTACCCCACCGAAGACATTCTTGGAAAAAGTATACTCAGTCATAACACTTCATATGGGCAAAGACAATTCATAGAATAAAAAGTCTGAGGGTGTTTTTAACCTTCCAGACGTGGAATTGTATCAACTCGCTACCCAAGGCTTTTACTTGCGACATGATGTCTGGTTAAATGCACTAAAAGAGGAGCAATGAGTACATATTGAAGATGTGCATGCTCATGCCCAGAAACTTTGTGTCTAGTTTCAAAGGATAAAGTTTAGAACAATAACAACTTCATAGTTAAGAACAATATGGAAGAAAATGAAACATTCTACAATAACCAATATCACACTCTAAAAACACAACCTCATGGAACAATCCTTGGATAGCTTTTCAGAATTTACTGTTAAATTGGTCCACATGGAAAACTAAAAGGTATAGAATCCATACATTACTTGGTAACAGGATTTTTTTTTAAAATTCTGTCATGGAAATAATTTTAAGTTTTGAACTGACCAAATAGTTTCAAATTACATGCAACTACATAGTTTCAAATTACATGCAATCAGAACAACCTTGAGGGAATCTTATTTGAGTCAGAAAAGGATCTTCATATGATAGGGAAGATATACAACCTTTCAGAGAGCATATCTAATTGACAATCTCTTAGAAAACAATATACACTGTTGGAACCAATACTTAAAAAGAACTGATGGAAGGAAAGTTGGAGCATAAATAACAAAATTGCAGTTAATGAAAATGTACACTTAATCCACTATAATCTAATATATAGAATATATTATACAAGAGACAAAATTAACAAATTCTACAGCACAACGGCAGAGTCATGTCTTAAGGTAAAACTAATAATGAATCAATTATCCATACTTTTTGGGAATGCTATAAAGTCCAGAAGTTGTGGGCGGAACTAGGAAGTTGGTTGTCAGAAGTATTATAATGTAAACCTTTAATCCGTTTGTCTGCATATTTCAAGACATGGCATATGGGGTTGTAGTGAGACCCAATGGGCTGGACGTATAGTAAAAACGTGGAAATCATTCAATCAGCCATCATAAACACAATGGAAAAATCTCATGAGTGACTGAGAAAAACAAAATTGGTTCAATTTAATAAGGCCAAGTGGCAAACAATAATGCAGGCAATAGGGATGGGGGTGTGAGCATGCATTTCTGGGCAGATGAGATGTAGTCATTGTTTGTGTGCGTCTTTAATTTGTTGTTTGTATGTATAAGTTTGTATCTGGAGTGGATTTTGATTTAGATTTTATTTAAAAAATATATACATTTTTTTTAAAAGTTAGTGTAGCTAGGACAGGGGAAAACGTTGCCTCAATTAGCCCACTGTCGTGTCTTTGGCTATGCCGGATTAAGTGATATGACATGCTATTCTATAAAATAATTTATCCGTAATTAATATTATCTGATTGAGCTAATCATGTAAATGTAATTAACTAGAGAGTCGGGGCACCAGGAAATAATATTTATAGAACCGTTATCTTCCGAAGAAACTCTTAAAGACCTAGTAATATTTTACATCAATAGCAGTCAATATTAATCCTCACCTTAATTCAGTCTCATCTGAAAGTTGTACAATCTTGGTCATCTGCATGAACCCTGCCTAACAAGTTGAATCAGAAATACAAAATTGGGTTTAATTATTTATTTACTAAATACCCAACTAATCACACAGAATTATACATACACATAATTAATCATAACTTTATTATAAATTACGTCATAAAGGAAAACGTCCCTAGCGGGCGGAACAGATATGACACTTGTTACACAAAAGAAAAGGGGCTGGGTTTGAGTGAAAGAGCGGGAAGACTGAGGGACACAGGGAGAAGCTGTACTATCATAAATACAGTATCTTATGCATTCTAAATTATCGCCCATTTGGAAAAGGAAAATGCAATAAATATTTACTCTGCGCTGCGCTTCGGTAGGTTGGTGGTAGATGGAAGGCCGTGTTGCCCAACCGAGTCCTTTGAAGAATGTCTCTGCTGGTAAATTGGGTACGTTGTAGTAACGTCGTTGTGTGGTAGACGGGATACTCTGTCTGTTCCTTCCTTACCTGCATTTGCAGCTGCTGTTGCTAACTCAACGGCTAGGAGGTATCACTTCTGTAGAGAATAAGAGTTCAAAGTTCATACCATTCGCAACCAAAGCTCACGCTGATGTTGGCTTCGCTCTGTAGTTATTATCTGAACCATTCTGACATCGGGCCGTCGTCCTCACATCCTTGGAACAGGAGGTTACATTGTTGTCAAAGCTTTATATAGGAAGGGAGAGGAGGGCGTGGTTGAAAAGTTTTATAGCCCATGTCCCTTCACAGGGGCGGGCCACTGATTGAGCATAGCCCTAACCTTATGAAAACCCAAGTCTCACATTTTAGAAGCTAAAATCACATGTCATCCCATCATGATTAATTTAATATTCAAACATTTAAATTGAACAATTCCATATGAATCCGATAACTCTGATGTGTAGACATTCCACTGTACAGTTTATGTCATCTTATCATTGATGAGAATGTCTTAGATGACAACCGAACTGACATCATATTCATTAAGTACCACCGCATATGTTCAATTGGTCGGATTACCAGAATATAGTTAATTTCCCCCCCGCCTTCTGATGTTCCCAGAATCTCTATGTTAACCAAAGGGGTTTGCAAATGTAACATCAGTAGGGTAGAGAGAGGAAAAAGGGGGGGGGGGGGGGAGAGGTATTTATGACTGTCATAAACCTACCCCCAGGCCAACGTCATGACATTACCCAGCTAGCTACAACGCAGCACACTGAAAGCGAGAGTAAACAGGCCTGAACTCTCATGAAGAAGTATGTCTTGTCCCCTCAGACCCTCACAAACTTCTAGAGATTCACCATTGAGAGCATCCTGTCAGGTTGTATCTACACCTGGTACGACAATTGCACCGTCTGCAACCACATGGCTCTCCAGAGGGTGGTGCGGTCAGCCCAATGCACCACCAGGGACACACTGCCTGCCCTCCAGGAGGATCTACAGCAACTGTTGTCACCGGAAGGCCAAGAAGATCATTAAGGAGGCATGGCCTGTTTACCCCACTAGCATCTAGAAGGCGGAGACAGTAAAGGTGCATCAAAGCTGGGGCTGAGACACTGATAATCAGCTTCTATCTCCAGGCCATCAGACTGTTAAACAGTCACCACTAGCCAGCTTCCGTCCAGTACCGTGCCCTCCACCCAGTACACAACTCTGCCCTTTAGGCACTGTCACTAGCCGGTTACCACCGGGTACTCTACCCTGCACCTTAGGCACTGACACTAGCCGGTTAGTCATTGAACACTGGAAACTTTGATAATGTTTGTATAATATTTATCTACTGCTTTACTACATTTTTTATATATTTTTTATTTGGGATTATTGTGTGTTTGTTTGACATTTACTGTTTTGATTGATAGGAACTAGGAACATAAGCATTTTGCTGCACCTGCCATAACACCTAACTATGCAACCAATAAAATGTGACTTGATTTGATTTGACTACTCTCAGTCACTCTGATATGAATAAACAAGTTGTGGAAGTGTCGAGGCGTTGCCCCTCACTGGCCAATCACAATGTGCTCCAAGGCGAAATATGTGGTTGCTTCAAGTTGTGTATTTACGGTCTTTTATGTATTGCCTTGGAATCAACTCCAATTCCAATCGTAGTCTGTTATAGTTTTCAAATGTCTTACAGAAACGAAATAACAAAATGTAGACCTATCTTTGCTAAAGGGGGACTTGAACCCATTTGCAGTCCACACTGTTCTCAGTGGCGACCCGTCATTCAGGGCAGGTGGGGCACCTGTTTTGAGCCCCACATTTATTGCATCTTTTTTTGTCAAATGAAGAGAAATAATGAAGATAAATTATAGATAAACCGTATTGGTGCTCATCGTCCATTGGACATAAACATTACAGAAGTTGGAAATTGCAAAAATTCAACAATGAGTGGTTTGGAAGGAATCGTGACAGTGGCTAACTGCAAGCAATGCAACTGGGAAATCATTAATAAACAAGCTCAAACTGGGAAAATGTGTTTTGAATGTCCAACTCGTAATTGTAAATCCGGCCTCTCTTTCTTTGATGCCTCCTTCCTGTTCAAGTGAGCACATCACAACAATGTGAGTCCTATAATGTCTTATATGCTGCTGCATAAATGATGTAATATGCCAGGGAGATATGTATACTGTAGCTAAGAAAGTAATACTGAATGTATGTTGTCTAGTAAGATATTAGTAGCCCATGTGCCTCACCCTAATAATTTGGTATATTTTCACCTCTTAATTTCGACTACTGTTCTGGCTCGGTGGTGCACATCTAGCCTATAACCTGTTTTTGAGAAATGTAGTCATCGAATATTGTAAGAGCTTTCGTTGTCTGCTTGTATGCCCCCTTTATTTATCCTACGGTTCTGACTTGGTGGCAGTAAATGAGGCTGAATGAACTGTTTTGCTGCCAGACAAGGTTCCACTGATAGTAAGGTGTTGGGAAATCTTTATGTAGGTCCTAACAGTTTGTGGGAACCGTTTGTCATGGTTATAGTGTAAGTAATGTATTGTTTAATGTTGTGTTGTGAAGTGGCTTTGCTGGCATGCATCCCACTTTTTTTATTTTGCCCCACCAAGATTTACATGCTAAAATTGCCACTGATTGTTCTAAGTTATTGCATAGCTTCAATAGCACTTACACTGATATAGGTGCTAGGCCTACTGTAAATTGCATTATGGCTGAGCATGGACACGCAAAACATTGCCAATAAGCAAGATTAAATGCATTGATAAGGCATAAAAAGATAATGAATAATTCTAATCAAATTCTAAACAAAATAACAACTTGCTTTAAATAGCCATGTCACACTTACAGGCCCCATCTGTAAGTGAGAATGTCCACTCATGCTGCTACCAAATAGGCCTATGTTATATGAACATAATCGTAACCATTTTACAGATCAGATTTTTTTATTTATTTTATTTTACCTTTATTTAACCAGGTAGGCAAGTTGAGAACAAGTTCTCATTTACAATTGCGACCTGGCCAAGATAAAGCAAAGCAGTTCGACAGATACAACGACACAGAGTTACACATGGAGTAAAACAAACATACAGTCAATAATACAGTATAAACAAGTCTATATACAATGTGAGCAAATGAGGTGAGAAGGGAGGTAGAGAAGGCAAAAAAGGCCATGGTGGCAAGGTAAATACAATATAGCAAGTAAAACACTGGAATGGTAGTTTTGCAATGGAAGAATGTGCAAGTAGAAATAAAAATAATGGGGTGCAAAGGAGCAAAATAAATAAATAAATTAAATACAGTTGGGAAAGAGGTAGTTGTTTGGGCTAAATATAGGTGGGCTATGTACAGGTGCAGTAATCTGTGAGCTGCTCTGACAGTTGGTGCTTAAAGCTAGTGAGTGTTTCCAGTTTCAGAGATTTTTGTAGCTCGTTCCAGTCATTGGCAGCAGAGAACTGGAAAGAGAGGCGGCCAAAGAAAGAATTGGTTTTGGGGGTGACCAGAGAGATATAACTGCTGGAGCGTGTGCTACAGGTGGGAGATGCTATGGTGACCAGCGAGCTGAGATAAGGGGGGACTTTACCTAGCAGGGTCTTGTAGATGACATGGAGCCAGTGGGTTTGGCGACGAGTATGAAGCGAGGGCCAGCCAACGAGAGCGTACAGGTCGCAATGGTGGGTAGTATATGGGGCTTTGGTGACAAAACGGATTGCACTGTGATAGACTGCATCTAATTTGTTGAGTAGGGTATTGGAGGCTATTTTGTAAATTACATCGCCAAAGTCGAGGATTGGTAGGATGGTCAGTTTTACAAGGGTATGTTTGGCAGCATGAGTGAAGGATGCTTTGTTGCGAAATAGGAAGCCAATTCTAGATTTAACTTTGGATTGGAGATGTTTGATATGGGTCTGGAAGGAGAGTTTACAGTCTAACCAGACACCTAAGTATTTGTAGTTGTCCACGTATTCTAAGTCAGAGCCGTCCAGAGTAGTGATGTTGGACAGGCGGGTAGGTGCAGGTAGCGATCGGTTGAAGAGCATGCATTTAGTTTTACTTGTATTTAAGAGCAATTGGAGGCCACGGAAGGAGAGTTGTATGGCATTGAAGCTTGCCTGGAGGGTTGTTAACACAGTGTCCAAAGAAGGGCCGGAAGTATACAGAATGGTGTCGTCTGCGTAGAGGTGGATCAAAGACTCACCAGCAGCAAGAGCGACCTCATTGATGTACACAGAGAAGAGAGTCGGTCCAAGAATTGAACCCTGTGGCACCCCCATAGAGACTGCCAGAGGTCCGGACAACAGACCCTCCGATTTGACACACTGAACTCTATCAGAGAAGTAGTTGGTGAACCAGGCGAGGCAATCATTTGAGAAACCAAGGCTGTTGAGTCTGCCGATGAGGATGTGGTGATTGACAGAGTCGAAAGCCTTGGCCAGATCAATGAATACGGCTGCACAGTAATGTTTCTTATCGATGGCGGTTAAGATATCGTTTAGGACCTTGAGCGTGGCTGAGGTGCACCCATGACCAGTTCTGAAACCAGATTGCATAGCAGAGAAGGTATGGTGAGATTCGAAATGGTCGGTAATCTGTTTGTTGACTTGGCTTTCAAAGACCTTAGAAAGGCATGGTAGGATAGATATAGGTCTGTAGCAGTTTGGGTCAAGAGTGTCCCCCGCTTTGAAGAGGGGGATGACCGCAGCTGCTTTCCAATCTTTGGTAATCTCAGACGACACGAAAGAGAGGTTGAACAGGCTAGTAATAGGGGTGGCAACAATTTCGGCAGATAATTTTAGAAAGAAAGGGTCCAGATTGTCTAGCCCGGCTGATTTGTAGGGGTCCAGATTTTGCAGCTCTTTCAGAACATCAGCTGAATGGATTTGGGAGAAGGAGAAATGGGGAAGGCTTGGGCGAGTTGCTGTTGGGGGTGCAGTGCTGTTGACAGGGGTATGAGTAATCCAGGGGGAAAGCATGGCCAGCAGTAGAAAAATGCTTATTGAAATTTTCAATTATGGTGGATTTATCAGTGGTGACAGTGTTTCCTATCTTCAGTGCAGTGGGCAGCTGGGAGGAGGTGTTCTTATTCTCCATGGACTTTACAGTGTCCCAGAACTTTTTTGAGTTAGTGTTGCAAGAAGCAAATTTCTGCTTGAAAAAGCTAGCCTTGGCTTTTCTAACTGCCTATGTATAATGGTTTCTAGCTTCCCTGAACAGCTGCATATCACGGGGGCTGTTCGATGCTAATGCAGAACGCCATAGGATGTTTTTGTGTTGGTTAAGGGCAGTCAGGCCGGGGGAGAACCAAGGGCTATATCTGTTCCTGGTTCTAAATTTCTTGAATGGGGCATGTTTATTTAAGATGGTTAGGAAGGCATTTAAAAAAAATATCCAGGCATCCTCTACTGACGGGATGAGGTCAATATCCTTCCAGGATACCCCGGCCAGGTCGATTAGAAAGGCCTGCTCGCTGAAGTGTTTCAGGGAGCGTTTTACAGTGATGTCAGGAGGTCGTTTGACCGCTGACCCATTACGGATGCAGGCAATGAGGCAGTGATCGCTGAGATCTTGGTTGAAGACAGCAGAGGTGTATTTAGAGGGGAAGTTGGTTAGGATGATATCTATGAGGGTGCCCGTGTTTAAGGCTTTGGGGAGGTACCTGGTAGGTTCATTGATCATTTGTGTGAGATTGAGGGCATCAAGTTTAGATTGTAGGATGGCTGGGGTGTTAAGCATGTTCCAGTTTAGGTCGCCTAGCAGCACGAGCTCTGAAGCTAGATGGGGGGCAATCAGTTCACATATGGTGTCCAGAGCACAGCTGGGGGCAGAGGGTCGTCTATAGCAGGCGGCAACGGTGAGAGACTTGTTTTTAGAGAGGTGGATTTTTAAAAGTAGAAGTTCAAATTGTTTGGGTACAGACCTGGATAGTAGGACAGAACTCTGCAGGCTATCTTTGCAGTAGATTGCAACACCGCCCCCTTTGGCAGTTCTATCTTGTCTGAAAATGTTGTAGTTTGGAATTAAAATATCTGAATTTTTGGTGGTCTTCCTAAGCCAGGATTCAGACACAGCTAGAACATCCTTGTTGGCAGAGTGTGCTAAAGCAGTGAATAGAACAAACTTAGGGAGGAGGCTTCTAATGTTAACATGCATGAAACCAAGGCTATTACGGTTACAGAAGTCGTCAAAAGAGAGCGCCTGGGGAATAGGAGTGGAGCTAGGCACTGCAGGGCCTGGATTCACCTCTACATCGCCAGAGGAACATAGGAGGAGTAGAATAAGGGTGCGGCTAAAAGCAATAAGAATTGGTCGTCTAGAACGTCTGGAACAGAGAGTAAAAGGAGGTTTCTGGGGGCGATAAAATAGCATCAAGGTATAATGTACAGACAAAGGTAAGGTAGGATGTGAATACAGTGGAGGTAAACCTAGGTATTGAGTGATGAAGAGAGATATTGTCTCTAGAAACATAATTGAAACCAGGAGATGTCATTGCATGTGTGGGTGGTGGAACTAATAGGTTGGATAAGGTATAGTGAGCAGGACTAGAGGCTCTACAGTGAAATAAGCCAATAAACACTAACCAGAACAGCAATGGACAAGACATATTGACATTAAGGAGAGGCATGCTTAGTCGAGTGATCAAAAGGGTCCAGTGAGTGGAGAGGTTGGTTGAGGGTCACGGCGATTTAGACAGCTAGCCAGGCCATCGGTAGCAAGCTAGCATAGGATGGAGGTCTGTTGTTAGCCACCTCTTGCGTTCGGTCAGTAGATTAGTGGGGTTCCGTGTGGTAGAGGGGATTAATCCAAATCACACAACAACAAAAATAAGAACAATAGATATAGTTATAGAGGCCCGAGAAGAAAACATAATAATAATACAAATAAACAAAATGTCCGATTGTCTATTCAGATAGCAGCCGGTAAGACAGCTAACGGTTAGCTGGCCGCAGATGGGCGTTCAGGTAACGTCGCGACGGAGGAGCCAGCCGGATCTCCTTCAGGTAGATAACGTCGGCAGTCCAGTTGTGAAGGCCCGGTGGGGCTCCGCGTAGGCAGTAAAACGGGTCCGGATAGGTGACTGCAGCCCAGGAGTGAATGATGGAACTTAGGAGTGATTGACGGAGCTGGCTAGCACCGGAACAATCGATGTTTGCTCCGGAATCGACGAAAGCCGACTGTCACACGGATAGCAGCTAGCTAGCTGTGAGATCCGGGTATGAATGTCCATAGAGCAGTTGAAATCCAGGGACATGGAGAGAAAAATTGGTCCGGTATGTTCCGTTCCGAGCCGCGCTGCGCCGTACAAAACTGGCGATAGATTTTCGAACTAAAGGATAGCTGATGACCACAAAATGTGGTTAGCTGAATACTAACGATTTGCCAGTAAAGACGCTAACTAGCTTCTGATTAGCTTCTGGATTAGCTTCTGGGCTAGCTCCTGGCTAGCTCCTGGCTAGTTTCTGGCTAGCTTCTTGGAGTTTCTGGCTAGCTTCTTGGAGGATTACAGATCTGAGGTAAATAATACTTTTTTATAAATATAAATTGGTGAGGCTGGTTGCAGGAGAGTGTTTTGAAGATGAGTTGATGGAAAATAAAAATAAAATGTATGTGAAAAAAGTTGTAAATATATATATATATATACAGGACACGACAAGACGAGGACAAAAGACGTCTGAACTGCTATGCGATCTTGGAGTGATCACATTCACACATCTCCAGACAATGCATTGCATGTGCCCTACGGATGATGCACCCATAAATACCAGGGAGGTGAATCATTCTAATAAGATTTCTTGTTTTTCATTTAATTTTATTACAACCAATCTGTTTTTTTATAACAACAATAAATAAACATAAAATGTAATTATATCATAAAACAGCAGGATAAATAAGACACATATTGCTTTTGAACCAGCTTTCTTTATAGTAGGCTTAAGAAAGGGCTTGGGTTTTAAACAATGAAAGGGAAAAAAACAATCCATTGTTGCAGGTTACAGATAACTTCTAAATAGGAGGGTTACTGGTATTCGCCGATGTTCTAATCTCTCGTTTCATGATGGGCATGGACATGTAGCCTACACCATGGAGGGGGTTTTAGGCACGTGCTAAATGGGCCCTGCATGGCTAAAATAATGTGGACCTGCTTACAAAGTGTAGATAAAAAGGGAATGTCAGCTCACTGTTTTACTCTCAAACTTTACACTCTAATAAAGCTTCGGTGATTAAGCTTCATTTCCAAGAGGTTTCAGGAGCCAAACCCTTTATCGGCCATCTCGGCTACTTTGTGATTGCATTGGGCAGGACAAAAGGGGAAGCTATGCTTAGTTTTTAACCAAATAAAACAAAAACGGGAAAAACATTTTTTTTACATTTCTAAATATGAGGTACAGATTAAAGACACCTAAAGCACATTAGGATACTCATGTTCCATGCACGTATGGGCAAAGTGCGTCACGGCTGGATAGGCTGCATTTCCCCTGTCAAGATTCATGCCATAACAAACTGCGTTACCACTAAGACCAGCTTGTGGTTGGTCTTAAGTATCCCTATCAGCATTACCTGAAATTTGCACTTTGCCGAAATGATCACTTTGGATCATGTATTTCCTTCATGTTTCAGCCCTTCCCGTCTGAGTGCAAGCGAGCTGATATAAGACAGGTAAAATTGCCGAACCTGGCGTTAGGGTTGGAAAATGCCAGTGCGGCAGTTTTTACATGCAAACTAACAGGTGTTTGACACTAGTGCCGCCTTAACGGCAGCCGAAAAAAAACATACGTTGCCTTAATGCCGGTGAAAATAGAGCCCAGAGTCCTCATGCCATCTTCTTCCACACGGCAGCCCTCACACATGCATTGTCTCTCATCTACCTCAGACCACAAAATAACACACAAACATGCACACACACACACACAGTGAGAATAAACAAGCCAACAGCCCGAGGTCCCATCTGACCTAACTAGCTCGCACACACACACACACTGAGAAAACAGGCTAATCCTGGCTAGCAGGAGGAAGGACAGCTAACAACCTCATTACAGACACTGCAGAGAGGATGTTTACCAAGCAACAAACAACAGTTCCTTCCTCTCACCGGGATCCTCCTTAAGTGTGGAGAGAACAAATAGCCTTCATGCTGAGTTCGAAGACAACCATCAAGTGAAAGAATCAGTTTAAAGGCTCAGTGCAGTCAAAAACGTGATTGTACTGTATTTTATATATATTTCCACACTGAGGTTGGAATAATACTGTGAAATTGTGATAATGACGATAATGTTATTTCCCTATTAGTGTAAGAGCTGTTTGAAAAGACTGCCTGAAATTTCTGCCTGGTTTAGTGGGATCGAGTTTGCGCCTTTCTGGTGACATCAACAGGCGGTAAATTTGTAAACAGACCGCAAATAACAGCTAGTTTTGCCCTTTTCCCTCCCCACTCAGACCACTCCCAGACAGTCCTCGAAAAATTATTGCTTGAGAAATTGCTATTTTTGTTTCACTTTGACAATTTTACAGTAAGGTACTTAATTGTTACTCAGAAATGATTTGATATTGAGATAAAAACAGCTGCATTGGACATTTAACCAAAGTGGGGAAAGGTAAGTGCCAGGGAAAGATGAGTGAGAGGGTGAAAAGAGAAGAGGAGGTCCAGAATGAAGGTCAAGGGAGAGACAATGACATTGGGCTCGATTTTAACAAACCTAACGCAATGGTAAATCTGAGAGCTGACGGTAGCGCTATAGGTCAGGGGGTGTGTCGGAGATATTTTTGCTATTTTCACAGCCGGAATTATGAGTGGAGTAGCTGGCGATGGCGTGAAAGGGCTGGGTTTTAATTAATAAACAAGCTGTAGGTGTGACGAGGGCTTGGCCACTAATTGGCCAATGAACGCATTGCATGGCTTAACACATATGGGTTTTCTCTCAAGTTTTGAAGGTTATTGATGATCTTTGCGTTGTCGTCAACTCCATTTCGGCTGGGAGAAATATTCTAATCCTGGTCCATTGTGGATTGATACTACAGTTTATTACATAGCATAGGCTACGGTAACAAGTAATAACAAAACAAAAATCTGTGTTTGCTCAATAGCCTACATTTGGAGTGTTGGCAGCCAACATTGTTGTAATTGGCTTCAACAAGCCTCGCCGTATATGTCTTTACGGATCACAATTACGGATCACAATTACTAGGCTTCCGTGGATTGTATTGCATGTCTGAGGCATGTTCTCAATAAGCAAAATTTAGCCTAGGCCTATACCATAAGAGGCTGGTGGGAGGAGCTATAGGAGGACAGGGTCGTTGTAATGCTCGGATTGGAAAACAAGCTGTTTTTTAAAACAACAAAAATATTTCTAAACAGGAAGGGGTCAAAAGGGTGATATCATCAATTCCATCTTTCGTTTCACGTAGGCCTACACGTCATTACTCATAACATTCGCACATCTATACAAAATCCTAGGCTCCTGTCAATTTTATTGTTACCTACAGTGCCTTTGGAAAGTATTCTGACCCTTTCACTTTTTGTTACGTTACAGCCTTATTCTAAAATGTATTACATATTTTTTTCTTCTTCCACTCAGCAATCTACACACAATACCTCATAATAACAAAGCAAAAACAGGTTTTCAGAAATTTTTGCAAATGTATTAAATATCATGTTTACACAAGTATTCAGACCCTTTACTCAGTACTTTGTTGAAGCACCTTTGGCAGCAATTACAGTGTTGAGTCTTCTTGCTTTACATACCCGTAGTTGCGGACTTCCTTTCTCTGCAGATCCTCTCAAGCTCTGTCAGATTGGATAGGGAGCGTTGCTGCACATCTATTTTCAGGTCTCTCCAGAGATGTTTGATCAGGTTCAAGTCCGGGCTCTGGCTGGGCCACTCAAGGACAGTCAGAGACTTGTCTCGAAGCCACTCCTGCATTGTCTTGGCTGTATGCTTAGGGTCGTTGTCCTGTTGGAAGGTGAACCTTCACCTCAGTCTGAGGTCCTGAGCGCTCTGGAGCCGATTCTCATCAAGGATCTCTCTGTACTTTGCTCCGTTCATCTTTCCCTCGATACTGAGCAGTCTCCCAGTCTCTGCTGCGGAAAAACATCTGCCACCACCATGCTTCACCGTAGGGATGGTGCCATGTTTCGTCCAGACGTGATGCTTGCCATTCAGGCAAAAGAGTTCAATCTTGGTTTCATCAGACCAGAGAATCTTGTTTCTCATGGTCTGAGAGTCCAAGCAGGCTGTCGTGCCTTTTACTGAGGAGTGGCTTCCGTCTGAACACTACCATAAAGGCCTAATTGGTGGAGTGCCACATAGGTGGTTGTCCTTCTGGAAGGTTTTTCCATCTCCACAGAGGAACTCTAGATCTCTTTCAGAGTGACCATCAGGTTCTTGGTCACCTCTGTGATTGCTCAGTTTGGCCCGATTTGCCAGCTCTAGGAAAAGTCTTCGTGTTTCCTAACTTCTGTGTTCTTGGGTACCTTCAATGCTGAAGAAATGTTTTGGTACCCTTCCCCAGGTCTGTGCCTGGACACAATCCCATCTCGGAGCTCTATGGACAATTCCTTCGACCTCTTGGCAATCAAGTTGTAGAAACATCTCAAGGATGATCAATGTAAACAGGATGCACCTGAGCTCAATTTTGAGTCTCATAGCAAAGGGTCTGAATACTTATGTAAATAAGGTATTTCTGTTTTTTATATTTAATACATTTGCAAAAAATGTATAAAAACCTGTTTTCTCTTTGTTGTTATGGGGTATTGTGTGTAGATTTCTGAGGAATTATTTGATTGAATCCATTTCAGAATACGGCTGTAATGTAATGACATGTGGGAAAAGTCAAGGGGTCTGAGTACTTTCCAAATGCATTGTATTAATATGTCATTATAGGAGGACTGAATAGTTTGGACTGGAGGAGCGTGACCTTGGTAAATCGGTCGAGGGGCGCTCTTTGAAAATGAGGCTGGATAGCCTACTTGAACAAGCAAAATTAAGTGTGCAGGTATGTGAATTGTGAATTGTGAAAAAGCCTGATGGCCAAAAACGTAAAAAATATTTCAAAGCACTCTCACTAGACCATTTAAAACCATTTATTCATAGGCTACTTTGCTAATGGCCTTGGATAAAACGGTACACCTATGTGATTCCGCTAAACCAGGTTAGGCTACGCTTGGTTTATAATCAAATTAGACGAAATGGGGGGAAACCAATCGTTTTTTTAAAAGGTTTCTAAATACGACATTCACCGGCACAAAAGGCCCATCTCTCTTCCATTGGCACTGTGCATCATGGCTGAATAGGCTGCGTTTCCTCTCTCAAACCCCATGCCATTATCAACTGGGCTACGGTTAAGTCCTGCTTTTTTGTGGGTCTTAAAACTTCCGATTAGCGCTGCATAAAATGGTGGCTTTTTTTTTTTTTTAAGGTCACACCTCAAATATTGCCACCCCTCCCACATCAACACAAAAGAGATGATGTTAGACATCAGAGCGTTAGAGATGGAAAATGCCAGTGGACCAGTTTTGTTTTTAATGATGGAATTGCGAACTAACTTGCATCTGACACTTGCGCCTCCTTAGTGCACGCTGAAGATAGAGCCCAGAGTAGCGTTAACACCACACTCGCACACTGTCAGAATGCCTATGTCTTGGCGAGAGAGATATCTCATCCATATGGACGAGACTCTGAGGTGAGGACTGCTTGGGAACGGAATCCAGCAATTCTGAACGAATGTCACAGGGCGGGCTCCCATGTGGGCGTTCACACACACAAACTTAGGTAAAGTGCTGTCTGAGTGCGTTGGTTCGTTTTGGAATTCCAAAGGTGTGTATGTTGGGGCTGTGTCACACGTGGAAGTTATATTTGGAATTTAAGTTCTAGGTAACCACCATCCCTTACACGCATACAAACACAGACACACACACACTCACTCACTCTCACGCAGATGTGCGCACACACACACACACCTCTACCCTCCTGTTCTTCATCCCTTTGCCTGCAGCTGGATACTGTGTACACACACACACACAACCTCTACCCCTTCCTTCCCTTTACTTCAGTCATGCAGTATATTCATCAGTATTCCACATACAAACTCAGACACACAGAGAAGCTTCGGGTTTGTCGCAGATGGTCATCTCCAAGCCAAGATCCAAATGTTTCTTTCGTCTTCACACATTTCCTATTGTCAAGATCTCTCAGCCCAGTCCTGCACACCTGTAATAGTCATGGACCAACTTTGAAAATGGTACTTCGGTCAGCCAATAAAGATAAACTAAACTCCTTTGACTGCATTTACCCATGCAGCCCAATTCTGATCTTTTGCCAATGTCTTTTGACAAATCAGATCCAATCTTTTGCCAATAACTCGTAAAAAGATCAGAATTGGACTGACTGTGTAAACACCGCCTTAGAGTCTAAATGAATAAACACATTTGAGTGCTAGGGTGTGTTTCAGATCTATCCCGATAGACTGATGAATGCATTAGGCTGTTCTTTATGTAAAACGATGTACTTAGCAAATCTCTGTTACCAGTCTTCCTTGTATTACTGTCCTGTACACAATACAGCCCTATCATCGGTACCGTGCTGCTGTGTCTATTATCAGGCCATCACTCACTTCCTTATTGAATTATGCTTATACCAATGAAAGCCTGATGGATGACTGACAGCAGGCTGAGCCAATCAGTGTCATCACTCCAATGGACGAAGCATTGGTTAATCATTCCCTGCCTCCCGTACTTACTTCCTGATAACAGTATCCTTCAGTCTCTGGCTCCGTAATGAACTGTAATATAGCAGAGTAATGATGACGCACAGATATTGTAATCAATATCCACCTTATGCATATTTTATCCACGCGGCGACACAGCCAGGGAAGCAGAGGAGGAGATGAGAGGTGATTAAAACCTATAGTTCTCTGTGGTTTGATGAATGGCTTGTGACAGAAGGATTATTGAGTTACAAGACAAACGGAGCTCCGAGAATTACGGAGGAGAAGTGCCTCACGCTTCATCCTCAGTCACTCACATGCACAAACATTCACAGTAAGCTAATGCAAAAGGAGCATGCACAATGTTGGATACCTCAGGTCACTTCCAATCACCCAGGCTGCTATATGGGAAATGAGGATCCTCTGTGTGATAGGACTCAGTCACATTCTGTTCATTCACTCAGTCTGTTCGTTCTGAATACGGCGCTTATCCTGTCTTATTGCACACCCCCATAGTCGTCTCTCTAACACACACACACAAAGAAAGCTACCCTCTCACATGGCATGTTATTCAAAACATGATCCTTTACCATCTTCGAGCAAACGGTCATCTACTCTCACAGCCAGCCAGTTCCAGTGCACCGTTGCTGATCTAAATTAATCTCTCTATTTTTGATGAGTGGACTTGAGAGAGAGAGAGAGAGAGCTCCCCTTTCATCTCTTTGGTAGCCTATTGAAGGACATACAAGGACAAAGCATCCCTCCCTACCTCTCTGCCCAAAAGCACCATCTTGCGTTCCCCCCCCCTCCCTCTCTGCCTCTAAATCACTCCTCTGTCCTACTCCCCCCCTCTGCCCCATAACACTACTCTGATTGACTTTAGGGTTCACTGCTGCCCTGTACAGTTTAAGGCCCTCTGGGATATCCCTTGTCCAGTGTTGTGTGAATAACTCCCTGTGACATCTGCTACCTCCCTCAGTCTGAGTTGAGACTAACTCCCACTACAACTCCCCTAACCGCCACACCTAACCTAACCCTCGAACTCATCTTCGCCAAACTCAAACCTCTATCTCACCTATCCCCAAAACTCACCGTACCCCCAACCTCCTTCCTCGACCTCACCTCACCCTCAGTCTGACCCCAAATCCTCAGTCACTCCCTCTCCCCGTTCCACTTCCCAGCCACAACCAAGCCACATCCTCCCATCTCCTCAGCTTTCCTCTCACTCAGCTACAGAGTACAGTGTGTGACTGGGCGCTCTACCCCTCTCGACACTGAGGCAAAGCCTTTGATTCGTGTTTATCTCGTCAGGGCTCACGCTCCAGTGACGATCGTTTCCATTTAAAGCCGTTCTGTTCTAGCAATCATCCCCATTTGCATATAAAGCACTTTCATTCCACAAGTTTTGAGAACATGTCTACGAGTACAACAGGCATACCGTGCTAACCCGCCGACGTTGACACACACGCACGTTGAAATGCTTGATTTGAATCCACAAATCCTATTACAGTCAACAAGGATTCCAAAATGTCTAAGGACACGGCTATCCTGGACACTTGGATACAAAAAGCACTTTCTACTCTGTACAGCTAGGCTGCCTATGACTGCCGACACATAGCAGTACCTCGCTAGCTGCTTCGCCTTTTGTCAGCCTACGCACCGAGACTTCTAAGTAGTGGCACCGCAAGTTTGCACTGACGACCAAGTCTGTTCAGTCGCGACACGAGGGGCTGGTATTTCAGCAACTTGGGTCCTTGTAAGAGGGCTCCTGAGTGGCACCGCGGTCCAAGGCACTGCATCTCAGTGCAAGCGGCGTCACTGCAGTCCCTTGTTCGAATCCAGGCTGCCTCACATACGGCTGTGATTGGGAGTCCCATAGAGCGGTGCACAATTGGCCCAGCGTCGTCCTGGTTAGCGGAGGGTTTGGCCGGGGTAGGTAGTCATTGTACATAAGAATTTGTTCTTAACTGACTTGCCTAGTTAAATAAAAGGTTCACATTTTTTTTTTAAAAGAGCACCTCCCTGTGGCCTCCCCCACGACAACAACATCTGGAATATTTGGAATATAAGAAAACGCATCAACATCAAACTATCCTCCACTGACAAGAGAAAGATATTGCACTCATTTTTGGACTGTCTGTATCACCACAGTAGCTATAAGGCCAACCAGACGTATGAACCGCAACCATTAACAACGTGCGCAAGAGACGCAATTACATTTGACAACTGTGATAAACAAAACGAATCAAGGTACCAAAAGTGCTGGGTTGTATTTAGTTGGTAGAACCTGCAACCTCGCCTTAACAGTAAAAGTTAGAAAGACACACACACACACACACCCTTTAGAATCACACACTTATCCAATAAGGCCCTTTTTCATCACATAACTCTCCTCTATACCACAGTATCTTACTGAAGGAGCAATTCAAATGAGAAGCCAATGTGTTCTCACTCATTTAATTGGAGTAAGAACTGGGTGGTGTTGATTGACATCAACATTGAGTGTTAACCCTGTACATTGCAGTGTTGTGATGTGCTGTCCAAAATAGGGTTCATTCTGAGCCTGACCCATGGCTAATGAGCACAGGTTTCTATAGGGGAAGGATATCCAGTTAGGGGAGGTCAGGGGAGCCTAGTGGGCAGCAGGTAGATCGTGAGAGAGAGAGAGAGAGAAAGAGAGAGAGAGAGAGAGAGAGAGAATAGGGATATAGGAGAGAGAGAGAATAGGGATATAGGAGAGAGAGAGAGAGAGAGAGAGAGAGAATAGGGATATAGGAGAGAGAGAGAGAGAATAGGGATATAGGAGAGAGAGAACAGGGATATAGGAGAGACAGAGAGAGACAGAACAGGGATATATGAGAGAGAGAGAAGAGACAGAATAGGGATATAGGAGAGAGAGAAAGAGAGAATGTTCTCTGCTGATCCTTAGACCTCAGGCTGTCTACTGCTGTGCTATAATGATCTGTTGTTCAAATAGCTAAATAACCTCCACCTGTATTACAGTGAATTAACATGACTTAGTACAGAATACAGATAGATACTCTGCCTTAGAGCATTATATTGTTTATGTTTCTGGTGCTCTTGCTGTGAGCTCCCAGACACCCTTGTGGTAGGCATGTGGTCTGCTCGTTAACGAGGATTGTGTGTGTGTGTGTGTGTGTGTGTGTGTGTGTGTGTGTGTGTGTGTGTGTGTGTGTGTGTGTGTGTGTGTGTGTGTGTGCACGCGCGTGCGTGCGTGCGTGTGCGCGCGTGTGTAAAAAGAAAGAAACAAAAAGAAAGAAAGAATGAGAGAAACAAAAGAAAATAAATAGAGGGATAAAAGACCAACACCCAAATCTGATCTTATACAAACAAAGTGTAATGAAATACTTCATTCTGTAGGGAGGCAGGTAGACAGATGCAATCCCAAATGGAATTACATGTCATTCACTTTCCTCTGTTTTGATTGTCATCCAGCGATCTAATTTTCATTAGGTAGCAGGGGAAGGGAAAACTATGCTGACTCTCGGATGGAAAAGATTGTTTGCCAATAAATTACGGGAACCCGCCTCATCATCTTCTCTGGTATCTCTCTAGCAACAAACTTTAAAAAAGCAATTTCTCCCAAGATGGTCCTTGTCAGGTTTTGAGAGCAGTGTGTGCTTTCGGAGTGCTGTTAAACAGAGTTCTAACCCAGAAAAACAATGTGAAATAGGCAGAGAGGAATTTCATCTTCGATTCAGAGACTCATACGTACGGAAGAATAAAACATCACTCCATTCTACAGCAACTGAGCTCAAGTTAATTCTGGGATGGATAAAGGAGGAAAACAACAAAAACAGATTGAGCAGAAATTGGAATATTCCCTAAACAATGATTCTGCCACGCCAATTTGTTTTACCATTATGACATCACAGAGGGAGATCGGAGGGCAGTGAATCTGGAGTGGTCTCTTCACAAGGGTTATCTCTCTCTGTCCAGCATCCGCTGGCCAGGCTGGCTGAGCTAGAGAGCCAGGGTGTGCACACACACACCACAACCTCGTATCACAAACTCTCAATAACATCTCCCCTGTGAGAGGAGGAGACAGAAAGAGGGGGGGGGGGGGGGGGGGGGGGTACAGTGAGTGAGTGAGTGAGTGAGTGAGTGAGTGAGTGAGTGAGTGAGTGAGTGAGTGAGTGAGTGAGTGAGTGAGTGAGTGAGTGAGTGAGTGAGTGAGTGAGTGAGTGAGTGAGTGAGTGAGAGAGAGAGAGAGAGAGAGAGAGAGAGAGAGAGAGAGAGAGAGAGAGAAAAAAAACGTTTGTTCTTGTTTGTCTCTCTTGGTCTCCTTCAAACAGCCTAAAAACAGCCTGTCTCAGTTAATCATCAAGGCGATTGACAAATTCACCCTCCAGCTGTCAGTTCAGCCATCCAGATGGGAGATTATACCTCAGCCCTGTCAGTACAACAGAGACTGCAACAACATCATGGTGGAAAAACACATGCAAAAGTAACAGGGGAAAACAGCATAATATAACAACATCAATCCCTTGAAAAGAGCCCTAGAGAATAAAATAATGTTAATAAAAGGAAGAATGTCTGGACATGTAATGGCAATGGCCCCTCTTGTACTACTCTTTTCCATCAGCATCCAAATGATATAAAAAGTTTAAAGCGACTGAGGAGGAAATAAAAATGTGTGTAAACAAGGCGAATGAGAGAGCATTCAACAGAGGAGTGTGTGTGTGTGTCTGCATGGCTAAACTAACAGGTGGCCAGGCAAGATGCGACACAATGATTCACCTTTGACCCCAGACCTTGCCTGTCATTGGTTAATGAGCTCACAGGTGCTCATCACACCTCTGACCTCTTGACACATTGTCATCCTTATCTTCGTGGAGGGGTTAATTTGTCATGGACTGACCTGAGGGAGAGGAGGAGGGGAGGGAGAGCAGGAAAGAGAGAGAGAGAGCGAACGAGAGGCACATGCAGACATACACACGGGCTCGCACGCACATTCTCAAACTCAAACACGTTAAATTGATTGGTAATGCAGGCAGCGGTGGCTGTGGATAATAGCTGTGAAGGTTGACTCTGTGGAGGGTCTCATTAGTGATATTTCTACAGACAAAAAGGTTGTGCATGCCTGTGTTCTAACAGTTGGACACACACAGCCACAGACTGATTAAACACATTACATTAACGAAAGGCCTTCATTAAATGTAGAATATTGTTAGATAAAATACCTGGAAGCTCTACAAATGTACTAAGAACTGTGTGAACTTGTAATCGATCCCTGACAACGCCCACGCACAATCACTCACACAATAGCATATTTCACATTTCGGAAGGGGAGGGGACATTTGGCCCCTACACTTGCCTGTAAATTGCAAAAAGAGGGCGGAGCTTCTCGTTCTCCTGACGCTCCTCGTTTAAGCATCTACTCATCTCTTCTCTTAACATGTATGGACCCAGAATTAGTCAAGCATCTGACCAATTAAGCAAGAATTTAGTTCTGGGTTAACCAAGATGATGTGTCAATAGACACACATCATTAAATATCAGGTAAACAACAGAATATAACACACACTATCTTGCTTTTTAAACAGAATCAGTTGCAGAACACATCTCCCTTTTCCCAGTACAGTCAATCTACAGTAGTCATTTTCCTCTTGAGCTGTGTGGGGAGAACACAGTGGCACTACGGGAAGAAAAGCAGAGATGTTTCAATTACATAACCATGAATAATAGATGCCAATTAATTTGATTAGCATATTCAAATACAGAACGGATGGGCATTATGATTATGAACCCATCGAATAGGATTAGCTATTAATTGTACAAGCTTTTCAATAATTCAAGATGAGGCCAGGATCAAATGAATTGCTGCCCACGTACCTGTTTATATACGCAGTTCGGAAGTCCTTGTCATTTCTTCAAGGCCCGTTCTAGGGGTTGAACTCTAGAGAGGACTCTCAGTGTTCATTTCAGGGCTATTGATGTCACCTTCGGTCCAGAAGACAAAAGAAAGACTTCATTGATTTGTTGTTAAGACTTCCAATCACTGGAGTGAGAAGGGAATCTCTCTAAAATGGAGTTATTCATATTTAATATGTGTTAAACAAGATGTCAAGTTGAATTAAACTGCCATTGTCTTTTGACAAGACGGGAAATTAAACTTTTCTCAAACTTCTTTCCGCCCAGCTTAGTGTCCCGCTGGGATGAAGGGCTGCCTGCACAGAGAGGGAAAGGACTGCAGCTTTCATCATGCCATCCACCCCACAGAATCTCCCACGGTGCAATGCTCCACAAGGAACCAGAGGCTATTCAAAGGCATTAAATGGTTATGCAAAATGATACTATTTTTAGGAACACTTTCTCCTGTTATACCCAAGTCTGTAGGACAAGTATTCTAAAGTGAAGCTCAAACATGCTTCAACCATTGACATAGTTTAACATTCTAGACAAACACACATAATTCCCATCATTAAAGGCCGTGATTTCCTGTGTGTGTGTGTGTATATATATATATATATATATTTCACACTATGAAGTTGGAATAACTACTGTAAAATTGTGAAAGTGATAATGCTGTTTTTAGTGTAAGAGATGTTTGAAAGGACAGCCTGAAATGTCTGCCTGTTTTGGTGGGATGGAGTTTTAGCCTGCCTGGCGGCGACATCACCAGGCGGTATACATTAATAGACCAATAACAAAGAGAGTTCCAAACCTCTCTGCCAATAACAGCTAGTTTTCAGGTTACATATCCCTCGTCCAATTAGATGCCTCACTCAGAACACTCCCAGACACTCCGAACAAAATTCTAGCTTTAGAAATTGTTCTTGGCAAATAAGCTAATTTTTGCTTATTTTTCATTTTTATTTTAAATGAACAAAATAACAGTAAGGTATTTAATTGTTACACTGAAATTATTTGATATTGAGATTTAAAAAAAAACGTCTGTATTTGGCCTTTAAAGTCCTTGGTGAGAAAATGCAAGGACAGACAGATAACATATATAGCCCCCACACTCACCCACTCATCCCCATTAAATGGCTAGAGCACATCTGCAAGGAAGGTCCCATATTGGATGACTTTAGACATATTCTGTAATGTGGTCCTCTGATGTTTTATAAAACCCACAATCACAATGTGATGGCTTTGGGTGGGTTGTGATCCAATCAAAATCAAATCCATCCACCAATCCTAACCCTGCGTGTATCGTTTCAACCAAAACTCTGATCCCACACGCTCAACCTCACGTTGCAATGCCAAGCACACACACACACACACACACACACACACTTATAATATGATCCAAGATTATTTTGAGGAGTATATTCTCATCTTTTGAGTCCTTAGTCAGTGTCTTAGCTATCTATTCATCCATTGCCTGGAATGACCGCTGCATTTACTCTTCCAAGATAAGCCTCATATTCATCTACTGACCTGGTTTAAACTACAGCACTAGGCAAGGCTCCCTTGTAAAATTGATTTCTGTCTCGATGCCTGACCAGATAAAGGATGAAGGAGATAGTGGGGGTTTTGATGGTGTGGATTTGAGGCAGACGAGTATGAGAAGTGGACATAAAGACCGGGTGACTTTCAGAGTGCTTTCAAGAAGAGAGGAAAACACATCCGGGTCAATTAACTGTGCATTAGGATTGACTCTCTCATTATTCATTTCATTTCTGTCTCGTCCAGTTGTGACTAGAAGGAGTACGGCTACTCCTTTTCGTAGCAGGTTAGGAGATCATTTTAGCTAATCTAACCCTAACTCTTTCCCTGAACATTTTCCTAACCTGCTGCGTAAGTTCAACTAACCTACCACTTAAGTATTTAGAGGGAAGTGGCATTAGAAGACCATATTATTATTCCCCTCTTGAAGAGCTGAGGGAGAGTCAGTCATACTGTTCATTAATAAAAGAAGGAGAGAAGGAGGGGAGGGGAAAGGTGGAGCAGAGGGTAAGATATGTAGTGACAACCTCATGTCATCAGGCTTCCATTCTTTACAGTAGTAATTATTTTTCATTACAGCCCTGAGACGACTACTAATCTAGACCTCTGCTTGCATCCCTTCTCCTCAACGCCCCTCATATCCTCTCCATCCCCACTCATCCCGCTTTTTGGACCAATTTTGAATTAATACATAAACTCTTCAAACGCAATCTGAGATAAGAAAAGCTACAACTCCTATCATTTGCAATAAGACTTTTAATACAGCTGTCATGCCGACCATAGAAAGCCCTTGTTTCTCTGTGGTGTAGTAGGTCAGGGCGTGACTAGGGGGTATTCTAGTTTATAATTTCTATGTTGTGTTCTAGTTTTATTTTCTATGTTGGTGTTTTTGTATGATTCCCAATTAGAGGCAGCTGGTAATCGTTGTCTCTAATTGGGGATCATATTTAAGTAGCTATTTTTCCCACCTGTGTTTGTGGGATATTATTATTGTGTTTGTGCACCACGTAGTCACTTTCCGTTGTTCGTTTATTTGATTTGTTTTTGGCTTAAGTTTCACTTCATAATAAATATGTGGAACTCAACATCCGCTGCGCCTTGATCCCGTTCTTGCGACAACCGTGACAACCTTACATCAACAACACAAGAGAAATGACATCAACACCACAAGAGAGGTGACCTCACAACAGAACAAAAGAAATGGCTAACCGGACTATTTGCATTGTGTGACCCCCCCCCCCCCAACCCCTCTTTTACGCTGCTGCTACTCTCTGTTTATCATATATGCATAGTCACTTTAACTATACACTCATGTACGTACTACCTCAATTGGCCCGACCAACCAGTGCTCCCGCACATTGGCTAACCGGGCAATCTGCATTGTGTCCCGCCAGCCACCCACCCGCCAACCCTTCTTTTACTCTACTGCTACTCTGTTTATCATATGCATAGTCACCATATCTACATGTAAATACTACCTCAATCAGCCTGGCTAACCGGTGTCTATGTTGCCACGCTACTGTATATAGCATCGCTACTGTTATTTTTCACTGTCTTTTTACTGTTGTTTTATTTCTTTACTCACCCATTGTTCACCTAATACCTTTTCTGCACTATTGGTTAGAGCCTGTAAGTAAGCATTTCACTGTAAGGTTGTGTTGTGTTCGGCGCACGTGACATATCAACTTTTTGATTTGATTTGAAATGGCATCGAAACGACATGAGATGAATGGCAGCACGATAATAAAACAGAGGTGACGTCACAACAGGAAGCAGCATTGCAAACATCCATGAAACGGAGCGACATCCTAACAACCGACGTCCCAACTCTTAAATTGTCCTAAAGAGCCCCATGCATCATTAGTACTAAAAAAACAGTCCTCATCTACACACTGTCGCTGACGTCCCATTCTCTGATAATAATGTGTCCGCAGGTGCCCCGGGCTACAGCGTGTCTCTGTTAGTTTAACACCGAAGCGTTGTGTAAATTACTTTTATCATTAAGGCACGAAGACTCATCAAATATGAATGGGATATTGATGCAGGGACTGTTCCAACAGAGAAGGCTGTTATATATATTATTAAAAGACTGAAGGTAGAGCTACACATATGAATGACGTCAGACTCCGCTTTCACAATGCAGGCAGTTCTGAGGTGGTTTCCCCTGGTCACAGAGAGGTTAGTGTAGTAGAGAGAACAGCCGTGCTCATTCAAGTCAACACAATCCACACGCTATGGCAGATATTGTTCTGGACTGCTGCTGAGTCTGGGAGTTCTAACAGGAGATTTAGATCCATTTCTGGGAATAGGAGAGAGAGATGGTGGGAATAAGGGGGAGGAGGGGGAGGAGAGTGAGTAGGGAACGAAGAGTTCACCATCTCATCAATATTCAGTGCTGGTGTACAATGTTTGGCTGAAGATTGTGCTCATAAAACAAGGTCTGTACAGTACATATTTGTATAACACCAACCAACGTACACTGAGTTTACGGAACATTAAGGACACCTGCTCTTTCCATGACATAGATTGACCAGGCGAATCCAGGTGAAAGCCATGATCCCTTATGGATGTCACTTGTTAAATGCAATTCAATCCATGAAGGGGAGGAGACAGGTTAAAGGAGGATTTTTAAGCCTTGAGAGAATTGAGACATGGATTGCGTGTGTGTGCCATTCAGAGGGTGAATGGGCAAGACAAAAGATTTAGGTACCTTTGAATGGGGTTTGGTAGTAGGTGCCAGGCGCACCATTTTATGTCAAGAGCTGCAACGCTGCTGGGTTTTTCCACACTCAACCATTTCCCATGTACCTCAAGAATGGTCCATCACCCAAAGGACATCCAGCAAACATGACACAACCGTAGGAAGCATTGGAGTCAACATGGGTCAGCGTCCCTGTGGAACGCTTTGAAATCAAATCAAATTTATTTATATAGCCCTTCGTACATCAGCTGATATCTCAAAGTGCTGTACAGAAACCCAGCCTAAAACCCCAAACAGCAAGCAATGCAGGTGTAGAAGCACGGTGGCTAGGAAAAACTCCCTAGAAAGGCCAAAACCTAGGAAGAAACCTAGAGAGGAACCAGGCTATGTGGGGTGGCCAGTCCTCTTCTGGCTGTGCCGGGTGGAGATTATAACAGAACATGGCCAAGATGTTCAAATGTTCATAAATGACCAGCATGGTCCAATATTATTATTATTATTATTATTATTATTATTATTATTATTATTATTATTAAGGCAGAACAGTTGAAACTGGAGCAGCAGCAAGGCCAGGTGGACTGGGGACAGCAAGGAGTCATCATGTCAGGTAGTCCTGGGGCATGGTCCTAGGGCTCAGGTCCTCCTCCTCCGAGAGAGAGAATTAGAGAAAGCACACTTAAATTCACACAGGACACCGAATAGGACAGGAGAAGTACTCCAGATATAACAAACTGACCCTAGCCCCCCGACACATAAACTACTGCAGCATAAATACTGGAGGCTGAGACAGGAGGGGTCAGGAGACACTGTGGCCCCATCCGAGGACACCCCCGGACAGGGCCAAACAGGAAGGATATAACCCCACCCACTTTGCCAAAGCACAGCCCCCACACCACTAGAGGGATATCTTCAACCACCAACTTACCATCCTGAGACAAGGCTGAGTATAGCCCACAAAGATCTCCGCCATGGCACAACCCAAGGGGGGGGCGCCAACCCAGACATGATGACCACATCAGTGAATCAACCCACTCAGGTGACGCACCCCTTCCAGGGACGGCATGAGAGAGCCCCAGTAAGCCAGTGACTCAGCCCCTGTAATAGGGTTAGAGGCAGAGAATCCCAGTGGAAAGAGGGGTACCGGCCAGGCAGAGACAGCAAGGGCGGTTCGTTGCTCCAGAGCCTTTCCGTTCACCTTCCCACTCCTGGGCCAGACTACACTCAATCATATGACCCACTGAAGAGATGAGTCTTCAGTAAAGACTTAAAGGTTGAGACCGAGTTTGCGTCTCTGACATGGGTAGGCAGACCATTCCATAAAAATGGAGCTCTATAGGAGAAAGCCCTGCCTCCAGCTGTTTGCTTAGAAATTCTAGGGACAATTTGGAGGCCTGCGTCTTGTGACCGTAGCGTACGTGTAGGTATGTACGGCAGGACCAAATCAGAGAGATAGATAGGTAGGAGCAAGCCCATGTAATGCTTTGTAGGTTAGCAGTAAAACCTTGAAATCAGCCCTTGCTTTGACAGGAAGCCAGTGTAGGGAGGCTAGCACTGGAGTAATATGATCAAATTTTTTGGTTCTAGTCAGGATTCTAGCAGCCGTATTTGGCACTAACTGATGTTTATTTAGTGCTTTATCCGGGTAGCCGGAAAGTAGAGCATTGCAATAGTCTAACCTAGAAGTGACAAAAGCATGGATAAATTTTTCTGCATCATTTTTGGACAGAAAGTTTCTGATTTTTGCAATGTTATACGTAGATGGAAAAAAGCTGTCCTTGAAATGGTCTTGATATGTTCTTTAAAAGAGAGATCAGGGTCCAGAGTAACGCCGAGGTCCTTCACAGTTTTATTTGAGACGACTGTACAACCATTAAGATTAATTGTCAGATTCAACAGAAGATCTCTGTTTCTTGGGACCTAGAACAAGCATCTCTGTTTTGTCCGAATTTAAAAGTAGAAAGTTTGCAGCCATCCACTTCCTTATGTCTGAAACACATGCTTCTAGCAAGGGCAATTTTGGGGCTTCACCATGTTTCATTGAAATGTACAGCTGTGTGTCATCCGCATAGCAGTGAAAGTTAACATTATGTTTTCGAATGACATCCCCAAGAGGTAAAATATATAGTGAAAACAATAGTGGTCCTAAAACAGAACCTTGAGGAACACCGACATTTACAGTTGATTTGTCAGAGGACAAACCATCCACAGAGACAAACTGATATCTTTCCGACAGATAAGATCTAAACCAGGCCAGAACTTGTCAGTGTAGACCAATTTGGGTTTCCAATCTCTCCAAAAGAATGTGGTGATCGATGGTATCAAAAGCAGCACTAAGGTCTAGGAGCACGAGGACAGATGCCATTAAAATGTAATTTACCACCTTCACAAGTACAGTCTCAGTGCTATGATGGGGTCTAAAACCAGACTGAAGCATTTCGTATACATTGTTTGTCTTCAGGAAGGCAGTGAGTTGCTGTGCAACAGCCTTTTCTAAAATTTGAGAGGAATGGAATATTAGATATAGGCTGATAGTTTTTTATATTTTCTGGGTCAAGGTTTGGCTTTTTCAAGAGAGGCTTTATTACTGCCACTTTTGGTGAGTTTGGTACACATCCGGTGGATAGAGAGCCGTTTATTATGTTCAATATAGGAGGGCCAAGCACAGGAAGCAGCTCTTTCAGTCGTTTAGTTGGAATATGGTCCAGTATGCAGCTTGAAGGTTTAAAGGCCATGGTTATTTTCATCATTGTGTCAAGAGATATAGTACTAAAACACTTGAGCGTCTCTCTTGATCCTAGGTCCTGGCAGAGTTGTGCAGACTCAGGACAACTGAGCTTTGAAGGAATACGCAGATTTAAAGAGGAGTCCGTAATTTGCTTTCTAATAATCATAATCTTTTCCTCAAAGAAGTTCATGAATTTATCACTGCTAAAGTGAAAGCCATCCTCACTTGGGGAATGCTGCTTTTTAGTTAGCTTTGCGACAGCATCAAAAAGGAATTTCAGATTGTTCTTATTTTCCTCAATTAAGTTAGAAAAATAGGATGATCGAGCAGCAGTAAGGGCTCTTCGGTACTGCACGGTACTGTCTTTCCAAGCTAGTCGGAAGACTTCCAGTTTGGTGTGGCGCCATTTCCGTTTCGTGTATTTTCTGTGTACCAGGGAGCTAGTTTCTTATGAGAAATGTTTTTAGTTTTTAGGGGTGCAATTGCATCTAGGGTATTGCGCAAGGTTAAATTGAGTTCCTCAGTTAGGTGGTTAAACTGATTTTTGTCCTCTGGCGTCCTTGGGTAGACAGAGGGAATCTGGAAGGACATCAAGGAATCTTTGTGTTGTCTGAATTTATAGCACGACTTTGGATGTTCCTTGGTTGGGGTCTGAGCAGATTATTTGTTGCAATTGCAAACCTAATAAAATGGTGGTCCGATAGTCCAGGATTATGAGGAAAAATATTAAGATCCACAACATGTATTCCACGGGACAAAACTAGGTCCGGAGACATGTTGGACAAAACCCACTGAGTCGATGATGGCTCCGAAAGCCTTTTGGAGTGGGTCTGTGGACTTTTCCATGTGAATATTAAAGTCACCAAAGATTAGAATATTATCTGCTATGACTACAAGGTCCGATAGGAATTCAGGGAACTCAATGAGGAACGCTGTATATGGCCCAGGAGGCCTGTAAACAGTAGCTATAAAAAGTGATTGAGTAGGCTGCATAGATTTCATGACTAGAAGCTCAAAAGACGAAAATGTCATTATTTTTTTGGTAAATTGAAATTTGCTATCGTAAATGTAAGCAACACCTCCGCCTTTGCGGGATGCACGGGGGATATGGTCACTAGTGTAGCCAGGAGGTGAGGCCTCATTTAACACAGTAAATTCATCAGGCTTAAGCCATGTTTCAGTCAGGCCAATCACATCAAGATTATGATCAGTGATTAGTTCATTGACTATAATTGCCTTTGAAGTAAGGGATCTAACATTAAGTAGCCCTATTTTGAGATGTGAGGTATCATGATCCCTTTCAATAATGACAGGAATGGAGGTGGTCTTTATCCTTGTGAGATTGCTAAGGCGAACACCGCCTTAGTTTTGCCCAACCTAGGTCGAGGCACAGACACGGTCTCAATGGTGATAGCTGAGCTGACTACACTGACTGTGCTAGTGGCAGACTCCACTATGCTGGCAGGCTGGCTAACAGCCTGCTGCCTGGCCTGCACCCTATTTCATTGTAGAGCTAGAGGAGTTAGAGTCCTGTCTATTTTGGTAGATAAGATGAGAGCACCCCTCCAGCTAGGATGGAGTCCGTCACTCCTCAGCAGGTCAGGCTTGGTCCTGTTTGTGGGCGAGTCCCAGAAAGAGGGCCTATTATCTACAAATTCTATATTTTGGGAGGGGCAGAAAACAGTTTTCAACCAGCGATTGAGTTGTGAGACTCTGCTGTAGAGCTCATCACTCCCCCTAACTGGGAGGGGGCCAGAGACAATTACTCGATGCCGACACATCTTTCTAGCTGATTTACACGCAGAAGCTATGTTGCGCTTGGTGATCTCTGACTGTTTCATCCTAACATCGTTGGTGCCGACGTGGATAACAATATCTCTATACTCGCCAGTTTTAGCTTTAGCCAGCACCAATTTGAACTACTAATTTTGAAAATTACTCTCTCCAGAAATAAGTCTCTCACTGTTGCCGCCTGCTACCGACCCCCCTCAGCTCCTCAGCTCCCAGCTGTGCCCTGGACACCATTTGTGAATTGATCGCCCCCCATCTAGCTTCAGAGTTTGTTCTGTTAGGTGACCTAAACTGGGATATGCTTAACACCCCGGCAGTCCTACAATCTAAGCTAGATGCCCTCAATCTCACTCAAATCATCAAGGAACCCACCAGGTACAACCCTAACTCTGTAAACAAGGGCACCCTCATTGACGTCATCCTGACCAACTGGCCCTCCAAATACACCTCCGCTGTCTACAACCAGGATCTCAGCGATCACTGCCTCATTGCCTGTATCCGCTACGGAGCCGCAGTCAAACGACCACCCCTCATCACTGTCAAACACTCCCTAAAACACTTCTGTGAGCAGGCCTTTCTAATCGACCTGGCCCGGGTATCCTGGAAGGACATTGACCTCATCCCGTCAGTTGAGGATGCCTGGTCTTTCTTTAAAAGTAACTTCCTCACCATTTTAGATAAGCATGCTCCGTTCAAAAAATGCAGAACTAAGAACAGATATAGCCCCTGGTTCACTCCAGACCTGACTGCCCTCGACCAGCACAAAAACATCCTGTGGCGGACTGCGCTAACATCGAATAGTCCCCGCGATATGCAACTGTTCAGGGAAGTCAGGAACCAATACACACAGTCAGTCAGGAAAGCTAAAGCCAACTTCTTCAGGCAGAAGTTTGCATCCTGTAGCTCCAACTCCAAAAAGTTCTGGGACACTGTGAAGTCCATGGAGAACAAGAGCACCTCCTCCCAGCTGCCCACTGCACTGAGACTAGGTAACATGGTCACCACCGATAAATCCATGATTATCGAAAACTTCAACAAGCATTTCTCAACGGCTGGCCATGCCTTCCGCCTGGCTACTCCAACCTCGGACAACAGCTCCCCCCCCCCCGCAGCTACTCGCCCAAGCCTCTCCAGGTTCTCCTTTACCCAAATCCAGATAGCAGATGTCCTGAAAGAGCTGCAAAACCTGGACCCGTACAAATCAGCTGGGCTGGACAATCTGGACCCTCTATTCCTGAAACTATCCGCCGCCATTGTCGCAACCCCTATTACCAGCCTGTTCAACCTCTCTTTCATATCGTCTGAGATCCCCAAGGATTGGAAAGCTGCCGCAGTCATCCCCCTCTTCAAAGGGGGCGACACCCTGGACCCAAACTGTTACAGACCTATATCCATCCTGCCCTGCCTATCTAAGGTCTTCGAAAGCCAAGTCAACAAACAGGTCACTGACCATCTTGAATCCCACCGTACCTTCTCCGCTGTGCAATCTGGTTTCCGAGCCGGTCACGGGTGTACCTCAGCCACGCTCAAGGTACTAAACGATATCATAACCGCCATCGATAAAAGACAGTACTGTGCAGCGGTCTTCATAGACCTTGCCAAGGCTTTCGACTCTGTCAATCACCGTATTCTTATCGGCAGACTCAGTAGCCTCGGTTTTTCAGATGACTGCCTTGCCTGGTTCACCAATTACTTTGCAGACAGAGTTCAGTGTGTCAAATCGGAGGGCATGCTGTCCGGTCCTCTGGCAGTCTCTATGGGGGTGCCACAGGGTTCAATTCTCGGGCCGACTCTTTTCTCTGTATATATCAATGATGTTTCTCATGCTGCGGGCGATTCCCTGATCCACCTCTACGCAGACGACACCATTCTATATACTTCCGGCCCGTCCTTGGACACTGTGCTATCTAACCTCCAAACGAGCTTCAATGCCATACAGCACTCCTTCCGTGGCCTCCAACTGCTCTTAAACGCTAGTAAAACCAAATGCATGCTTTTCAACCGTTCGCTGCCTGCACCCGCACGCCTGACCAGCATCACCACCCTGGATGGTTCCGACCTTGAATATGTGGACATCTATAAGTACCTAGGTGTCTGGCTAGACTCTAAACTCTCCTTCCAGACCCATATCAAACATCTCCAATCGAAAATCAAATCAAGAGTCGGCTTTCTATTCCGCAACAAAGCCTCCTTCACTCACGCCGCCAAACTTACCCTAGTAAAACTGACTATCCTACCGATCCTCGACTTCGGCGACGTCATCTACAAAATTGCTTCCAACACTCTACTCAGCAAACTGGATGCAGTTTATCACAGTGCCATCCGTTTTGTCACTAAAGCACCTTATACCACCCACCACTGCGACTTGTATGCTCTAGTCGGCTGGCCCTCGCTACATATTCGTCGCCAGACCCACTGGCTCCAGGTCATCTACAAGTCCATGCTAGGTAAAGCTCCGCCTTATCTCAGTTCACTGGTTACGATGGCAACACCCATACACCCACGCGCTCCAGCAGGTGTATCTCACTGATCATCCCTAAAGCCAACACCTCATTTGGCCGCCTTTCGTTCCAGTTCTCTGCTGCCTGTGACTGGAACGAATTGCAAAAATCGCTGAAGTTGGAGACTTTTATCTCCCTCACCAACTTCAAACATCTGCTATCTGAGCAGCTAACCGATCGCTGCAGCTGTACATAGTCTATTGGTAAATAGCCCACCCATTTTCACCTACCTCATCCCCATACTGTTTTTATTTATTTATTTTTATTTTTCTGCTCTTTTGCACACCAATATCTCTCCCTGTACATAACCATCTGATCATTTATCACTCCAGTGTTAATCTGCATAATTGTAATTATTTGCCTACCTTCTCATGCCTTTTGCACACAATGTATATATAGACTCCCCTTTTTTCTACTGTGTTATTGACTTGCTAATTGTTTACTCCATGTGTAACTCTGTTGTCTGTTCACACTGCTATGCCTTATCTTGGCCAGGTCGCAGTTGCAAATGAGAACTTGTTCTCAACTAGCCTACCTGGTTAAATAAAGGTGAAATAAAAATAAAATAAAACCATCTTCAGATTAGCCTTAACGTCGGTAGCCCTGGCCCCTGGTAAACAGTGTATGATCGCTGGATGATTCGTTTGAAGTCTAATACTGCGGGTAATGGAGTCGCCAATGACTAGAGTTTTCAATTTGTCAGAGCTAATGGTGGGAAGCTTCAGCGTCTCAGACCCGTAACGGGAGGAGTAGAGACAAGAGAAGCCTCGGCCTCTGACTCCAACTCGCTGCTTAATGGGGAAAACCGGTTGAAAGTTTGTCGGCTGAATGAGCGACACCGGTTGAGCATTCCTACAGCATTTCCTTCCAGAAACCGTGAGAAAGTTGTCCGGCTGCGGGGACTGTGCGAGGGGATTTATACTACTATCTGTACTTACTGGTGGCACAGACGCTGTTTCATACATTCCTACACTGAAATTACCCGTGCCTAACGATTGCGTCTGAAGCTGGGCAACTTGTAGAGTCCATGCCCCGACGAATTGAGACTGTTCCGAGGGCAAAAGGGGGGGGGGGGGGGTGCCACTCAATATTAGGAAAGTGTTCTTAATGGTCTCTACACTCAGCGTATATCTGCAACTGCTAGAGTCAAATGGGGGATAAATGGGGGATAAATGGGGGATAAATGGGGGATAAATGGGGGATATGGGCAAAGAGAGAAAGAAAGAAAGTGAAAGAGCGAAAGAAACAGAGAACGAGAGAGAACTGAAGACATCTGAGAGTCACATCAGCGATACCAATTACAGCTCAGGGGCTCATTTCCTAATCAGAGCTCTAATGAAGACTAACGTGCAACCGTGTGTGTGTGTGTGTGTGTGTGTGTGAGACAGAGCGTGCGTGCGCGCATCCATGCATGTGTGCATGCCTGCTACATTCGGTATCAATTTCTGGGAATGTGAGAAAGATGGTGGTAATAGAGGAAGGAGGGGAAGGAGAGAGGAGAGCGACAGAAGAGGAAAGAGTGAAAAAGAGAACGTGTGAGATAAATTGCAAGAAAATTCGAGCGAAACAGAGCGAGAGAGTGACAGTAAAAGAGTGAGACAAACAGAGTGAGAGAATCTAGAAGTATTGGGAATGAAGGAGGCTGTATGTACAGCCTGATAGCGCTGGGCTGCATGCTGGACTATACAGTAGTTGCCATGGACTACACTGTATTGCCGTTTGGGAAATTAAATAGTCAGAAGAAGTTGAGCAACCCTCTAGACACCCAAACAGATGGACCCTCAAATCCTACCTCACTGAACCAGAACAACACAAACACAATTAGTACACACACTCTGCTTTCTTGGATTTCTCCATTTCATCAGTATTCATTGCTGGTGTAAGATTATGGTGTGGTTAAGAGTAACATGACGCTATGATTTATGGCTCAAGATTTCTCTCATAAAACAAGGTCTGTACAGTACATATTTGTATAACACCAACCAAAGTCAATGATTTGCAATTGCTAGAATAGCATTCACTATCACTGTGTCGGTTTTGGAATATGGAAGATATGGACAAAGAGAGAGAACTGACATCTGAGAGTCACATCTTCTATTCCAATTACAACTCAGGGTCTCATTTCCTAATCAGATCTCTAATGAAGACTAATGTGCAACCTCTTTGTCTCTGTGCGTGCGAGCGTGCGCGTGAATGAGCGTGCTACGTTCTGTTTCAATTGTCAGCTATGGGCACAGTATCTTTGCAACATTGCCAACACTAATATGTTGCTGTTATAAAAGCAGATATAAAAAGTTGGGGACTGTAATACATGCATGGCTACACCTACAGCTGTGACGCACCCAACAGACCATCTGTTTGAATGAGGTATGACTGCCAACAGCTATACCCTCAACACAGTCACTTAAAAAAAAATGAAATGATTTGCATTTATTACAACCCGCACTGCATAGCATGATAATGATGTGGTTAGAGCGCAGGGAGTGAAGATTCACTGGTTATTAGGCAATCGTTCCAGGAGTTTGCGATTCTGAAATCAGATTTTATTGGAGGGGGAAAAAAATCAGCAATTCCCTGCATGATGTGCAAAGGTTTGCAAATTTGACCAACCACCACATGGTTCCTGCATAAAACAGTCAAGTCATCACAAATTCACTGCATATACCTGTCCAGTCACCACACTACAAAAAGAGGGCTCGCAATTTTAACCTGTTACCTCACTTTTAATACATAAAGTTGTTAAATCAATAAATCAACAAACCTTTACCCTTGTCAGCACAAGTTCCATGACAAATTTGACAAAATAATCACACGTTTTCATGCAAAAATGCCAAATTGCCACTGCAAAAATCAAACATTTTGGTGGACAGAAAACAGAAGAAACTGCAGAATCCTGGAGCGACTGATTAGGTTTCTGCAGACTATCCATATGATGTGTGTCTCAGTAATGACTTTATGGACATGGTCTAGTGAAGAGGGGAGGCAGACGTCGAAGAACTGATGTCTCCCCAACCTACACACACACAGCAATTTCCCAGCACCAGGGACACTTGACAGCCACTTGCTTTCCTATTAGAAGAAATTCTACCCATACCAAACTTGAAATTGTATTCCCAGACACTGGTATTAGTTGAGACGATTCCTCCGCCCCCTGGTGGAGTATAGAGAGAAATATGGTGTCTCCTATTACCCTGGAAGAGGTGGTCTTCACTGATATATCTCTTGAAAACTGGAAACTACGCTTTGGTCCTATTATTGCTCAGTCACTATTCGGTGCGAAATTGAAAAACAATGTAACTGGGAATGACAATTACATGCTCATACCTCAATATTTCCCAATAAAGCCTTGCGGTCAGGAGGGCGGCCTTTTGCATCCCTCCAATGGTCTAAACGTAGAATCCGTACCCTTACCGATATCATGGACAGTAATGGTTTGAGAACATTCCAAGATTTGAAAGATACCTACACATTACCAGGCAGCTCCATTTTCTATATTTACAAGATAGGTGGGCTATACTGGCCTGTGGAATCTCTTGGGAAACCCAATTACTGCACCAACCAATGAAGGAGATTCATAAATTAATTATCTGGGTTCCCGAAAGGACTGATATCTTTAATATATACACTTTTGGAAAGCTCATATTCTGAGGTAGCCATTAAAAAAAGTCTGGTCCACAGATCTAAGTGAATCTGAACAACCCTTTAACTGGAGCAGAATATCAACAAATATGACCTTGGCATCCCATAATCCGAATCATCAGCGTGTACATTTGACATTTGTTCACAGACTGTATTTAACACCAAGGAAAAGTTTTAGGATGAAATTGGCCCTAACTCCAAACGATTCACTGGGTCTCCAAACGGTTCACTGTGTCTCCAAACGGTTCACTGTGTCTCCAAACGGTTCACTGTGTCTCCAAACGGTTCACTGTGTCTCCAAACGGTTCACTGTGTCTCCAAACGGTTCACTGTGTCTCCAAACGGTTCACTGTGTCTCCAAACGGTTCACTGTGTCTCCAAACGGTTCACTGTGTCTCCAAACGGTTCACTGTGTCTCCAAACGGTTCACTGTGTCCTCTAAATCAGGCACATGTATTCATATCATGTGGGAGTGCCCTGCAGTTAAATGCTTCTTGGCAAAGTTATACAATTCATTTTGAGTGCATGAATGTAAATACTCAATGCTTTGCATCTATTACGTTACTTAATGATCAGAGACGATTACTGCTGGCAGGCAGCACTGCTGCAAAAAAAAGATGTTGGCTCTTAGATAGCAATCACCTCGCTCTCTCCCAATTTGCCAGTGGATACAGTTACTACTAGAAGGAATAACATTTGGGGCCTCCCTAGTGGCAGAGCGGTCTAAGGCACTGCACCACAGTCCCAGAGGCATTACTACAGACCTGGGTTCATTCCCGGGCTGTTGCACAACTGACCGTGGCCGGGAGTCCCATAGGAAGGTGCACAATCGTTCAGGTCAGGTCAGGGGAGGGTTTGGCCGGGGTGCTTTACTTGGCTCATCGTGCCCTAGCAACTCCTTGTGGCGGGCCGGGTGCCTGCAAGGCGGTCAAAAGGCGTTTCCTCTGACACATTGGTGCGGCTGGCTTTTTCTTAATATGATCATAATGATCAATAACTTTTTCTGAAAAAATTGGTTACTCATAAATAAATTATTTTGAAAAATATTAAAATAAAGTTCCTTCCTGGAAGAGAAACAACTCTGGGAGGGAGATTGGGTCTGTGACCTCTTAATTCTGTCAGAACTAAGGGAGAAGGGATGGTGTCCGTACAGACACAGGAAGAGGGAAAATAATAACAATGATAGTACAGGGAGATAAAGGAAACACACACACGCGCACACACAGCCATAATCAGCTAACTGCGAACAGATCCTTATAAACCCAGCTGGGTTAATAAAGTGTGTGATTAAAACTGCGATCAAAGCCCCATAAAAATGTATGACAGCGTTATCAACCCTAGAGGAACAGCCACATAGTTAACCACGTGACTCTAATCGAGAGGAGACAGTACAGTAGTGACAGGGTTACCATCAGACACGCACACAACTCAGCTTAGCACAGCACAGCACACCACTGCAGGATGAATGAGAGATTGTCTAATCCAATGTCACAGTGCTCTCCCAGAGACAGATTCATGACACATGTGACAGGTATTCTGTGTACAGCCCTTCCTTTGACTGACTGACTTACACACACACGGTGTAACTTCCGTGACACACACACCACACACACACACACACACCCTAATTTATCAAAGTTTCTATACTAGTCTAGATTCCAATTGGCATTTTAATATTTCCATTCTACTGACAATAACTCAAACGTTCAAGCAATAGGCAACCTGCATCCTAGAATAATGAGGCAGGTATAGAGGGGTCCCAGAAATCTCATTGGACATCAATACCTCCAACCTACCAGATACCCACCTCTTTTCAGACACTGAATGCACTATATCTAAACCTGCATAGCGAATGTGCCAGTGCCTACCCAGGTTAGTGGCCAGATTAAACTCACAAATAAACCTTGATGAAGCCCAAGTTCACCATACAACAGATAGCTCCAGTAGCCAGAGTGACATAGGCTATTAACCGAAATTGCCAAAAATGTTCAAATGTAAATACCAATGTAGCCAAGATACACTAGTGATATCCTCTGATGCCAAAATATTTCATATCATCCAACTGCCCAGCTGCTGGAGGCTTCAAGAAGCACTCAAACCAGTGGTGCGTGGGTAAAATCATCAGGGAAGCCCCCCCATTACAATTTATGTGTTGTGATAATTGCGTTGTTTGCTCTGTAACCTATTCGTTCATATGCCTTGCCACCGTGATATATAGGCCTAAGGCCGAGACAATAAGAAGACAGTGGACAAATAAATTCAAACACACATTTGTTTCATGACAAAAACGGAGATCAACATCTGTCCTGTGAAGTCCAGAAAACATATTGCATGTAACTATCAGTTACATGAGATACAGCATGGTCAAGCAAGGTAATGTTTGCCATTTTCAGACCACTAAACAACTATTGATTTAGAACCACAGAGAGTTACCGCAAGTCACAAAGAAAACAGGAGATGCCTCCAGTATTCCAGCACCATTTCATCTTCAACGTTTCAACTAAATCTAATCACCTATGCTTAGTCTATTACAGTGACAACTGAAAGATACTAACAAGTATGTGTATGTGTGTGTTTGGAAGGAGGGGGGGGGGGGGGGGGGGGGTCTCACACATTCATGTCCACAAACACACAGTGGTGGAAAAAGTACCCATTTGTCATACTTGAGTAAAAGTAAAGATACCTTAACAGAAAACGACTCAAGTAAAATTTAAAGTCACCCAGTAAAATACTACTTGAGTAAAAGTCTAAAAGTACTTGGGTTCAAATTCCTTACATTAAGAAAACGACACAACTTAAAAATAAAAAAAGATTTATGGATAGCCAGGTGCACACTACAACACTCAGACATGAATTTACAAAGCATTTGTGCTTAGTGAGTCTGCCAGATCAGAGCCAGTAGGGATGACCGGGGATGTTCTCTTGATAAGTGTGGGAATTGGACCATTTTCCTGTCAAAATGTAATGAGTACTTTTGGGTGTCAGGGAGTGAAAAAGTAAATGTACGGAGTAAAAAGTCTATTATTTTCTTTAGAAATGTAGTGAAGTAAAACCAAAAGTTGGCAAAAATATAAATGGCATAGTTAAGATACAGATGCCCCTTAAAACTACTTAAGTAGTACTTTAAAGTATTTTTACTTAAATACTTTACACCACTGCAAACACACGCACACACACACACAGAGAAACACCTTCCAGCTCCAGCTTCACAGACAGTTCAACCAGGTGAGAAATGCACTCAGGAATCAGCACCCTAGCTCGGAGCAATAGCAATCACACTGTCAGAATATCAAACCCAACCAAGCATGTCTACAATATCGACCTTCATTACACTACCTGCAGCGCCCGTTCAACAGATGAGCCTTGCATATCTAGATAAATATAAACAATTCCCACTGATGATGCCTCGCTTTGGCAGTGAGGGGTATACATGTAACTACAGTGGGGTCCGAAATGATTGACACCCTTGATAAAGATGAGTAATAATGACAGCATTAATAATGATTGCATTTTTGGGGGGTGGCAGGTAGCCTAGTGGTTAGAGCGTTGGGGCAGTAACTGAAAGGTTGCTGGATTGAATCCCTGAGCTGACAAGGTAAAAATCAGTCGATCTGCCCCTGAACAAGGCAGTTAACCCACTGTTCCACAGTAGGCAGTCATTGTAAATAAGAATGTGGCTTGCCTAGTTAAATAAAAATGAATGTGAATGATTATGGTTAATCCTGAATTAATCGTGAATAATGATGAGTGAGAAAGTTAGAGGGTCAAAGATCATACCTCAAAGATAAGCTAACATCCTCTGTTATTGGTAATGGTGAGAGGTTAGCATGTTTAGGGGGTATGATCTTTGTCACTCATTTTTTCCCAATTCATTCAGGATTATCCATAATCATAGAAACATATTCTATTCTTATTTATAATAAAAGTGATTCCAAAATGACACAACACATAATTTACCATTCAATTCTATTGGGCACAAAATAATCTGAAAAACAACCAAAACAAACTAAAAATGCATCCAACATCCATCTGTGGTCACAAACTTCATGTAGTTATTGCGTGCTAGGAATATGGGACCAAATACTAAACTTGACTAATTTATTTATAAGAATTTTTAGGGGTGTCAATCATTTTCACCCCTACCTTTTTGAGAAAAAATGTATTAGTTGTAGGGCTTAGGTGTCCCTCTAGCCGGACAACTTCCGGTGGAACTGGAGGGCACGCAATTCAAATAAATAATCATAAAAATTATGGATATTAAACATTTAGGTCCAAATAAGTGTCTTATATCGGTTGAAATTCTTGTTAATCTAACTGCACTGTCCGATTTACAGTAGCTATTACAGCGAAAACATGCCATGCGATTATTTGAGGACGGCGCCCCACATCAAAAACAAATTCCACAGACACAGGTTTCATACATTCAAATAGCGATTAAATATTCACTTACTTTTTGAAAATCTTCCTGATTTGTCATCCAAAGGGTCCCAGCTATAAGATGTAGTGTTGTTTTGTTTGATAAAATCCTTCTTTATATCCCAAAAAGTCAGTTTAGTTGGCACCATCGATTTGAGTAATCTACTCATTCAACCTGCAGAGAAAGGAATCCAAAAATCTACCCCTAAACTTTGTTTCAGCGAGTCAAAATAGGTTTCTATTTACTCCTCAGATACCCTAAAATGTAATCAAACTACAATATTTCTTACAGAAAGTAATATGTTCCATAGGAAACTTTTAGCAGGTGCATTCTGTCTTCATGGAGAGCGCAAACAAGAATTTCCAAGACTGTGTCCCTGTACTAAAACTGATATTTCTTCTTTGTTTTTGAAGTTACAAGCCTGAAACCTTGAACATAGACTGCTGACACCCCGTGGAAGCCATAGGAATTGCATCAAGGAGCAAATTTTTTGCCCTTATACTTTCCATTGTAAGAGCATTGTCTTTCAAAATGTTAAAAATTCCGGTTGGTTTCTCTTTGGATTTTCTCCTACCATATATATTGTGTTCTCCTACATTATTTTAACATTTCTACAAACTAAAAAGTGTTTTCTTTCCAATGGTACCAATTATATGCACATCCTGGCTTCAGGGCCTGAGCAACAGGCAGTTTACTTTGGGCACGTCATTCAGGCGGAAATTGAGAAGGGGCTAAGGTTTTCTTCCGATGAAAGAGAGGAGGACCAAACTGCAGCGTGGTTATTTCGATACATCTTTAATAAAAGATAAACACGAACAATACAAAACACTAAACGTAACAAACCGAAACAGCCCTATCTGGTGCAAATAAACACAGAGACAGGAACAATCACCCACAAAACACTCAAAGAATATGGCTGCCTAAATATGGTTCCCAATCAGAGACAACGATAAACACCTGCCTTTGATTGAGAACCACTCTAGGCAACCATAGACTTACCGAGACAACTCTACTATACCACAATCCCATAACCTACAAAAACCCCAAGACAAAACACACCACATCAATAACCCATGTCACACCCTGGCCTGACCAAAATAATAAAGAAAACACAAAATACTAAGACCAGGTCGTGACAGGGGCCTAGCCCTAAGAAGTTGTCTTTCTCTGAACAATTGTACTAGTATAAAATAATAAAACATCCCAATTTTTTTGAGAATATAATATAGCTCAGTGTTTTAATAAATCCTGTTATGGATGATGCGAATTTTCGCAGCTTTTTGTTAAAAATCGCGCAACATTTCAAAGTCCTGCTACTCATGCCAGGAATATAGTATATGCATATGATAAGTATGTGTGGATAGAAAACACTCTGAAGTTTCTAAAACTGGTTAAATCGGGTCTGTGGCTATAACAGAACGTGTTTAGGAGTAAAAATCCCTGGTAAAACTGTTACCAAAAACAAACAAAAAATATTTGTCCGCCATTCAATGAATTGTTTAAGACGAGAGAAAATATATGCAAACCCCCTGTAAACGCCTACAGCTTCCACACGATGTCACCATTGCTATCAATATCAGAATCATTTATCCTTGGTTACAACACGAATAGATCTCCCTTCTTCTGGCGCACCACAGTATGTTGTGAAACTGAAAAAATGGACGATGTTTTCCAGACTTGCTGCTATCGAATACAGATCGCCCCGTGATCAATTTGATACATCATTAACGTTTATTAATACCTAAAGTTGGTTTAGAAACGTCGTTTGAAGTGATTTGTAAAAGTTTATAGGCGACTTTTGTAATTTTAAAAAGTGACGTTGCGTCTTGTAAATTGACTTTTTGCAGCATCAGACTGGCCTTCAGCAAATTACATTTTGGGTATACAATGACGGATTTAATCGGGAAAAAGACCCAATTGTGATGTTTATGGGACATATAGGAGTGCCAACAAAGAAGCTCGTCCAAGGTAATGAATGTTTTATATTTTATTTCTGCGTTTTGGGTAGCGCCGGCTACCGCAAAATCTGTTGTTTACGTGTCGTGCTGGTATTTTGGGGGGTGCATGCTATCAGATAATAGCTTCTCATGCTTTCGCCGAAAAGCATTTTACAAATCTGACTTGGTGGCTAGATTCACAACGAGTGTAGCTTTAATTCAGTACCTTGCATGTGTGTTTTAATGAAAGTTTGAGATTTAACGAGTACTAAGTAAAGTACTATAGGTGGCGCTCTGAAATTTCCGCTGAGCGGTCCCTGTAGAGGGACCACCTCCATAAAAGGATTTATTTTATACAGTCATTATTGCTTATCTTTCTCAAGGGTGTCAATCATTCCAGACCCCGCTGTATAATGTTGTATTTATTCCGATTAGGCCTATAGTGTGTGGATTTGTAGCCTCAAGCATTTTTAGTAGCTGGGTCATTCCGCCAATTCGGTTCCTTTTAAGATGTTTAACTTAAAAGGGTTGAAAAAAAAAAGTAAAGTGCACATTTTCAACTTGATAAAAAACAAGTTTTCCCATCTCAAGAGGTTTTAACCTTTTACTACAGTGGGCTAAATCAGGGGGACAGTGTTTCTTGGTAGTCTTAAATCTACTCACACACTTGGTTATGGGCTTTAAAAAACTAAGACACCTGTACTATTATACTTTATATACATCACAGAAGACCGAAATATAACAAAACCGGTTTGACATAGGAGCACCGGATTTGCGCGGCTTTTTTGAAATAATGTTTATTCATTATGAAAAATATAACATTCCATCCATGAAGCCAACAGGTCATTTGACTGCAGGAAAGGACTACATAATTAAGTGCCAAATAAAGTAACAGGGTAGACAATTTAACCTTAAATTAGCCATAATTCTCATTGTGACAGGGTGAATGGAAGCTTGTTGTGTGCAACAACAGGGAGGGGCAATTGAATACAAGCTTCAAATGTCAAAATTAAATTGTTAAAACGTTTCTAGCCTGTCTATCTCTGGGTATCAGTGTTGACATGTTATGCTGGACCACTCAGTGTTCCACCACAAAACACCAGAAAATGGTCCAAAAAGAGTAGAACAAGTCCACCTGCTTTTACGCTATGATTTGACTGTTAGATGTTCACCGTTTTGGTGGAAGGAATCCCCTTTATAATAAAGCATTTCATGCATCTATGTAGACTAACAATAAAATACCATTCCTAATGTGATGAGTAGCCTAAGCATAGGACAAGATTCGGTGACAATGTCACTCCAGCCTAAGTTAATTTAACTTATGGCTGTTGACAGAAAACAAAGCCTGTGCACGTGTCTTTTTATTGCATACTCACAACAGTTTAGAATGGCAACCCAATAGAAAACACAAGTGGGAGACTATTGCCAGCGCTGCTCCAGAGGACTTGATATCCGCCACAAGGGGTAGAGAAAAAAAAGAGGGAGGGCGAGAGAGACCCGACTAACTCAAACTAAACTGTCTATCGTACAGCAGCGTGTGTGTCAGACTCAAAACTCCCACAACTCAACAGATAAGAGCGCACAGTGCCTCCAGAAAGTACTCATACTCCTTGACTTGTTCCACATTTATTTGTTGTGTTACAGGCTTGAATTCAAAATGGATTACATGTATTTTTTCTCTCTCACCCATATACACACACACACACACACACACACAATACACCATAATGACAAAGTGAAAACATGTTTTTACGAATCTTTGCAAAGGTATTGAAAATGAAATACAGAAATATCTCACTTGCATAAGTATTCGCACCCCCGAGTCAATACTTTGTAGAAGTGCCTTTGGCAGCGAGTCTTTCTGGGAAAGTCTCTAAGAGCTTTCCACAGCAATGTTGTGCAAGAAAACACAGGTTAGAAAGCAAATGGCTCCTGCTGAAAAGAGATGACTAACCTGTCTGCTGTAGGCTACCAAAATATTTTATCAACTTCCTACGAGGCCTACTGAGCGAACACTGTTTTACAAAGTTAAAAAAAGAGAAAGGTAGGCTTTTGGCACAAGCACATCAGCCATCAGCGTTGAGTGAGCTGCGCATCATTGGGTGAGTCAGTGAAACTGGAAAGCTTTTTTTAGGACTATAATTTCCTCCTCATATTGTAAAATAGACTGAGTATACAAAACATTAGCTCTTTCCATGACTGACCAGGTGAATCCAGGCGAAAGCTATGATCCTTTATTGATGTCACTTGTAAAGTCCACTTCAATCAGTGTAGGTGAAGAGGAGGAGACGAGATAAAGAAGGATTGTTAAGCCTTGAGACAATCGAGACATGGATTGTGTATGTGTGCCATTCAGAGGGTGAAGATTTATTTGCCTTTGAACCGGGTATGCAAGTAGGTGCTAGGTGCACCGGTTTGAGTGTGTCAAGAATGGTCCAACACCCAAAGGACATCCAGCCAACTTGACAACTGTGGGAAGCATTGGAGTCAACATGAGCCAGCATCCCTATGGAACGCTTTCGACACCTTGTAGAGTCCACGCCCCGACAAATTGAGACTTTTCTGAGTGCCAAAGGGGGTGAAAATGTTTTGTGGTAGTTTTATTTGATCTCAGATTCTCAGTTTGTCCGTGTCATAGTAGCCTGTAATTTCTATAATTTGCGGTGATATGCATGCAATGCTTGATTATAGAAATAAATAAAATATCTCAAGCATTCCGGTACCTCAAAGCTCCCCAGGTCACTTTTTGTTCCAGCACCTCCTGGTTTACAAAGGAAAGCACTGAACACAGGTTGTCTTGACTCTAGTGAACCACCTTCCAGCCAGCCATATATCATGTGTTATAAGATGATGAATATTAGGCTATATTAGGAAGTTATTATTTAAGAGCATTGAATATAAATCACAATCAATAGAAAAATGATCGCGCCTGCTAACTATCAGATTTATATCAACGATCAGCTGACAGCCTACCCTCTTTTCCCAATGTCAATCATGTCTTTAGGAGGCACTGTAACTAGCTTGCTTTCAACTTCTGACGAGTGAGTGTGTTGTTGCAGATATAAATAGGCTTATGCAAAAAAACTATTTTTTAAATAGTCAAAGGGGGTTTTTATGAACCTGCCCCCTGAAAGGTCTGTGCATGGCCCTGTTATCAGACAACATGTTCTGATGTTTTGTTGTGTTTTATTCATTTATCTCCCGGCTTGTTTATTTCTCTTCCAGGAAATTGAAGTGTGTGGCTAGGCACAGTTTTGATCCCTTGCTTCTGGCATATCGCAAGAAGGGTCACAAAATCTTGCAATCGATTCGAAGAAAAATGTCCTGAAGATAATTGACTTGACAGAGGCCATACAGCACTTCCATAGTCTCACTCCTAACTACTCTCCCTCTTTCCCTCTCTCACTCTCCTCCTAACTGTGTTCTCTTTCCACCTCCCTCCCTCTGTCATTCCCAGGTGAGCAGGTAGTAATTCAGGATAGTGATATGCAGATGGTCAGTGTAACAGCTCCAGACGTTCAATTATTTCTGATTGTTCCTTTTGTTCTTTCATTAAAATATCCCATTTCAGCTGCACAACACTGGCATGAGGACAGACCGAGGAGTCCCTGAGGCAAACTACCAATCCTGACACGCGGAGCCCTTTTCTACATCACTCGGCTACACATGCCTCTCCCCAATCTCTCCCTTTATCTTGGCCAGGTCGCAGTTGTAAATGAGAACTAGCCTACCTGGATAAATAAAAGGTGAAATATATATTTTTTAAATAAATAAAAAATGTCAATATGCCTTGTCTATTGCTGTTCTAGTCAGTGATATGTCTTATTTCACTGTAGAGCCCCCAGCCCTGCACAATATCCTTTAGATAGCACATTTGTTCCACCCTCCACACATGCGGTGACTGGTGCCCCCAGAGACAAAACCTCTCATCGTCACTCAATGTCTAGGTTTACCTCCACTGTACTCACATCCTACCATAACCTTGTCTGTACATTATGCCTGAAATCTATTCTTCCACGCCCAGAAATCTGCTCCTTTTACTCTCTGTTCCGAACGTACTAGAAGACCAGTTCTTATAGCCTTTAACCATACCCTTATCCTACTCCTCCTCTGGTGATGTAGAGGTTAACCAAGGCCCTGCAGCCCCCAGCACCATTCCCATTCCCCAGGCGCTCTCATTTTTTAACTTATGTAACAGTAAAAGCCTTGGTTTCATGCATGTTAACATTAGAAGCCTCCTCCCTAAGTTTGTTTAACTCACTGCTTTAGCACATTCCGCCAACCCTGATGTCCTAGCCATGTCTGAATCCTGGCTTAGGAAGGCCACCAAAATTCCAAAAATTTCCATCCCCAATTACAACTTTTTCCACAAGATAGAACTGCCAAAGGGGGCAGAGTTGCAATCTACTGCAGAGATAGCATGCATATATCTGTCATACTATCCAGGTCTGTGCCCAAACAATTCAAGCTTCTACTTTTAAAAATCCACCTTTCCAGAAACAAGTCTCTTACCGCTGCCACTTGTTATAGACCCCCCTCAGCCCCCAGCTGTGCCCTAGACACCATATGTGAATTGATTGCCCCCCATCTATCTTCAGAGTTTGTACTGTTAGGTGACCTAAACTGGGATATGCTTAACACCCCAGCCATCCTACAATCTAAGCTAGATGTCCTCAATCTCACACAAATTATCAAGGAACCTACCAGGTACAACCCTAAATCCACAACCATGGGCTCCCTCTTAGATTTCATCCTGACCAACTTCCTCTCTAAATACACCAATGCTGTCTTCAACCAGGATCTCAGTGATCACCGCCTCATTGCCAGCATTTATAATAGATCCACGGTCAAACGACCACCCCTCATCACTGTCAAAGACACCGTAAAACTCTTCAGCAAGCAGGCCTTTCTAATTGACCTGGCCCGGGTATCCTAGAAGGATATTGACCTCATCCCGTCAGAAGAGGATACCTGGTTGCTCTTTAAAAGTGCTTTCCTCACCATCTTAAATAAGCATACCCATTCAAAAAATGTTGAACTAAGAACAGATTCTTGGTTCACCCCAGACTTGACAGCCCTTGACCAGCATAAAAACATCCTGTGGCGTTCTGCATTAGCATCGAATAGCCCCTGCGATATGCAACTTTTCAGGGAAGTCAGGAACCAATATACAAAAATCAAATCAAATCTTATTTGTCACATACACATGGTTAGCAGATGTTAATGCGAGTGTAGCGAAATGCTTGTGCTTCTAGTTCCGACAATGCAGTAATAACCAACAAGTAATCTAGCTAACAATTCCAAAACTACTACCTTATAGACACAAGTGTAAGGGGATAAAGAATATGTACATAAAGATATATGAATGAGTGATGGTACAGAGCGGCATAGGCAAGATACAGTAGATGGTATTGAGTACAGTATATACATATGAGATGAGCATGTAAACAAAGTGGCATAGTTAAAGTGGCTAGTGATACATGTAAAGATGCAGTAGATGATAGAGTACAGTATATACGTATACATATGAGATGAATAATGTAGGGTATGTAAACATTATATTAGGTAGCATTGTTTAAAGTGGCTAGTGATATATTTACATCATTTCCCATCAATTCCCAATTATTAAAGTGGCTGGAGTTGAGTCAGTGTGTTGGCAGCAGCCACTCAATGTTAGTGGTGGCTGTTTAACAGTCTAATGGCCTTGAGATAGAAGCTGTTTTTCAGTCTCTCGGTCCCAGCTTTGATGCACCTGTACTGACCTTGCCTTCTGGATGATAGCGGGGTGAACAGGCAGTGGCTCGGGTGGTTGTTGTCCTTGATGATCTTTATGGCCTTCCTGTGACATCGGGTGGTGTAGGTGTCCTGGAGGGCAGGTAGTTTGCCCCCGGTGATGCGTTGTGCAGACCTCACTACCCTCTGGAGAGCCTTGCGGTTGTGGGCGGAGCAGTTGCCGTACCAGGCGGTGATACAGCCCGACAGGATGCTCTCGATTGTGCATCTGTAGAAGTTTGTGAGTGCTTTTGGTGACAAGCCGAATTTCAGTCAGTATGGATCCCTACAAATCAGCTGGGCTAGACAATCTGGACACTCTCTAAAATTATCCACCGAAATTGTTGCAACCCCTAGTACTAGCCTGTTCAACCTCTTTCGTATCATCTGAGATCCCCGAAGATTGGAAAGCTGCCGTGGTCACCCCCCTTTTCAAAGGGGGAGACACTCTAGACCCAAACTGTTATAGACCTATATCCATCCTGCCCTTCCTTTCTAAAATCCTCGAAAGCCAAGGTAACAAACAGATCACCAATAATTTTGAATCCCACCGTACCTTCTCCACTATGCAATGGGTGCAGAGCCACGCTCAAGGTCCTAAACGATATCATAACCACCACCGATAATAGACAGTACTGTGCAGCCGTCTTCATCGACCTGGCCATGGCTTTTGACTCAGTCAACCACCACATTCTTATCGGCAGACTCAACAGCCTTGGTTTCTCAAATGACTGCCTCGCATGGTTCACCAACTACTTCTCAGATAGAGTTCAGTGTGTCAAATCGGAGGGCCTGTTGACCGAACCTCTGGCAGTCTCTATGGGGGTGCCACAGGGTTCAATTCTTGGGCTGACTATTTTTTCTGTATATTTCAATGATGTTGTTCTTGCAGTTGGTGAATCTCTGATCCACGTCTATGCAAACAACACCATTCTGTATACAGTTGAAGTCGGAAGTTTACATAAGCCATAGACAAATACATTTCAACTCAGTTTCACAATTCCTGACAATTAATCCTAGTAAAAAGTCCCTATCTTAGGTCAGTTAGGATCACCACTTTATTTTAAGAATGTGAAATGTCAGAATAACAGTAGAGAGAATTATTTATTTCAGCTTTTATTTCTATCATCACATTCCCAGTGCGTCAGAAGTTCACATACACTCAATTAGTATTTTGTAGCATTGCCTTCAAATATTTTAACTTGGGTCAAACATTTCAGGTAGCCTTCCACAAGCTTCCCACAATAAGTTGGGTGAATTTTGGCCCATTCCTCCTGACAGAACTGGTGTAACTGAATCAGGTTTGTAGGCCTCCTTGCTCACACACGCTTTTTCAGTTCTGCCCACACATTTTCTATAGGATTGAGGTCAGGGCTTCGTGATGGCCACTCCAATACCTTGACTTTGTTGTCCTTTTTTGCCACAACTTTGGAAGTATGCTTGGGGTCATTGTCCATTTGGAAGACTCATTTGTGACCAAGCTTTAACTTCCTAATTGATGTCTTGAGATGTTGCTTCAATATATACCCATAATCTTCCTCCTCATGATGCCATCTATTTTGTGAAGTGCACCAGTCCCTCCTGCAGCAAAGCACCCCCACAACATGATGCTGCCACCCCCGTGCTTCACGATGGTAATTAAGGCCAAGCAGTTCTATTTTTGTTTCATCAGACCAGAGGACATTTCTCCAAAAAGTACGATATTTGTTCCCATGTGCAGTTGCAAAGCGTAGTCTGGGTTTTTTATGAAGGTTTTGGAGCTGTGGCTCCTTCCTTGCTGAGCGGCCTTTCAGGTTATGTCGATATAGGAATCGTTTTATTGTGGATATAGATACGTTTGTACCCGTTTCCTTCAGCATATTCACAAGGTCCTTTGCTGTTGTTCTGGGATTGATTTGCACTTTTCGCACCAAAGTACGTTCATCTCTAGCAGACAGAATGCGTCTCCTTCCTGAGCGGTATGACGGCTGCGTGGTTCCATGGTGTTTATACTTGCGTACTATTGTTTGTACAGATGAACGTTGTACCTTCAGCCGTTTGGAAATTGCTTCCAAGGATGAACCAGACTTGTGGAGGTCTACAATTTTTTTAAGAGGTCTTGGCTGACTTATTTCGATTTTCCCATGATGTCAAGCAAAGAGGCACTGAATTTGAAGGTAGGCCTTGAAATACATCCACAGTTACACCTCCAATTTACCCAAATGATGTCAATTAGCCTATCAGAAGCTTCTAAAGCCATGACATCATTTTCTGGAATTTTCCAAGCTGTTTAAAGGCACAGTCAACTTAGTGTATGTAAACTTCTGACCCACTGGAATTGCGATACAGTGAATTATAAGTGAAATAATCTGTCTAAAGAATTGTTGGAAAAATTACTTGTGTCATGCACAAAGTAGATGTCCTAACCGACTTGCCAAAACAAGTTTTAATGACGCCAACCTAAGTGTATGTAAACTTCCGACTTCAACTGTACATCTGGTCCTTCTTTGGACACTGTGTTAACTAACCTCCAAATGAGCTTCAATGCCATACAACACTTCTTCCGTGGCCTCCAACTGATTTGATGTGCCAGTAAAACTAAATGCATGCTCTTCAACCGATTGTTGCCCGCACCCGCCCACCTGACTAGCATCACTGCTCTGGACAGTTCTGACTTAGAATATGTGGACAACTACAAATACCTAGGTGTCTGGTTAGACTGTAAACTCTCCTTCCAGACTCGCATGAACTTTTTAGGGATAGGGGGCAGTTTTGGATGAATGACGTGCCAAAAGTAAACTGCCTGTTACTCAGGCCCAGAAGCTAGAATTTGCATATAATAAAACACTGAAGTTTCTAAAACTGTTAAAATATGCATGTGAGTATTATAGAACTGATATGGCAGGCGACAACCAGATTTCTTTTGTTTTTTTAGGTCACCACCCATTGAAATGGCTGTCTATGGGAAGATCAAAGGAATGCCTCACAGATTGCAGTTCCTAGGGCTTCCACTATATGTCAACAGTCTTTAGAAAGAGTTTCAGGCTTGTTTTTTGAAAAATTAGCAAGAATTTGTAGTTTTTCTAAGTGGCTCTCATTTTGACTAGTATTGTGGTGCGCGTGGATGAGGGCGCGCACTTCGTTATTTATCTCCGTCTTAAATTTGATCATTTATTTACATATTAGGGTACCTAAGGATTGATTAGAAATGTTGTTTGACTTGTTTGGATGAAGTTTATTGGTAACTTTTGGGATTCCTTTGTATGCATTTTGAACAAGTGAAACAGATGGATTACTGAATCAAGCACGCCAACTAAAACTGACTTTTTTGGGATATAAAGAAGGACTTTATCGAACAAAATGACCATTTGTTATATAGCTGGGACCCTTGGGATTGCAAACAGAGGAAGATCTTCCAAGGTAAGTGATTTATTTTATCACTATTTCTGACTTGTGACGCCGCTGCTTGTTTGGAAAATGTTTTAATGCTTTTGTATGCAGTGCGCTGTCCTCAGATAATCGCATGGTATGCTTTCGCCGTAAAGCCTTTTTGAAATCTGACAATGCGGCTGGATTAACAAGACGTTAAGCTTTTGAACGATGTAAGACACTTGTATTTTCATGAATGTTTAATATTATGAATTCTGTATTTTGAATTTCGCGCTCTGTAATTTCACCGGATGTTGTCGAGATGAGCCGTTAGCACCCCATCTGTCCCAAAGAGGTTTTAAGCATCTCCAATCCAAAATCTAGAATTGGCTTCCTATTTATCATGCTGCCAAACATACCCTCGTAAAACTGACTATCCTATCGATCCTTGGTTTTGGCGATGTCATTACAAAATAGCCTGCAACACTCTTCTCAGCAAACTGGGTGTAGTCTATCACAGTGCCATACATTTCGTCACCAAATCCCAATATACTACCCAGCACTGCGACCTGTATGCTCTCGTTGGCTGGCCCTCGCTACATATTCGTCGCCAAACCCACTGGTTCCAGGTCATCTATGAATCTTTGCTAGGTAAAGCCCCGCCTTATCTCAGCTCACTGGTCACCATAGCAACACCCATGCGTTGCACGTGCTCCAGCAGGTACTGGTCATCCCCAAAGCCAACACTTCCTTTGGTCACCTTTCCTTCCAGTTCTCTGCCAATGACTGGAATGAATTGAGAAAAAAAAATAAATAAATAAAAATTTTAAAAAAATCACTGAAGCCTTATATCTCCCTCTCTAAATTTAAGCATCAGCTGTCAGAGCATTTTTTTGATCACTGTACCTGTTCACAGCCAATCTATAAATAGCACACCCAACTACCTCATGCCCATATTGTTATTTATCTTCCTGCTCTTTTGCACCCTGGTATCTCTACTTGCACATCCTCTTCTGCACATCTATCACTCCAGTGCTAATGCTAAATTGTAATTATTTGACCTCTATGGCCCATTTATTGCCTTACCTCCCTACTCTCCTACATTTGCCCACGCTGTACATAGATTTTTCTATTGTGTTAATGACTGTACGTTTGTTCATGTGTAACTCTGTGTTGTTTTTGTCTCACTGCTTTGCTTTATCTTGGCCAGGTCGCAGTTGTAAATGAGAACTTGTTCTCAACTGGCCTACCTGGTTAAATAAAGGTGAAAATAAATAAAATGACAACAATCTTTCCGTCTGAGCTCCCTTTTCCAACCCGTGTTTATATCGGATCGACCTTTTTAATACCTGATCTCTCTTTAAATGTTTCTATCTGGTCTCTTTTTCCCCATTTCTGTTATAAACATGGGATGTATTTCTTTTTATCCATCCACTCTCTGTTCTGTGTGCCTGATATGTCTGTCTCTACTGGTCTGAAGTGTTTTGCAGGTGAGGCAATGCACTGTAACAGGAGCCCATTCTGGATCTGAAGGCCAAAAGAGTGTTGACTGCTGTCCTGTTGATATGCACCTCAGCACTAACACGGTAAGATCTGTATCCAGCCAGACACACACGCTACTAGTTCTGACATTGAAAACTGTGTGTGTGTGTGTATGTGTGTGTGTGTGTGTATTGCGGGCTTTAGGTGACATTGAAACAGCCTATACTGAGATGTAAACTTCAGAGAGAGATGGAGTAGAGGAAAGAAAGGGAAGAAAAGGAGAGAAAACAATAAGGATCCTGTGTTTCATTAGGCTCTTACAGATGATGGGTTTTTTTCCACCGGGACCATACAGCCATCCTGGCTTCATCCAATTAATCTACCACTGAGAGACAGAGACAGAGACAGACAGGGAGAGAGGGACAGAGAGAGACAAGACAGAAAACTTAAGAGAAAGACGAGATAAAAATGACAAAAGTTTCCAGGTGTTTATATGTAAATAACTAGTCTGTGATACATAATTTCACACTCTAGCATCCATCTGCTGTTGAAGCTTACCCAGATGGGGGAGGGGGGGGCTATGTCTGCCATGCAGGCCAGGCAGTAGAATGATGAGCTGCTCTGGGACTCTGTTCTCCATGTAGACTCCTGGCCGCCTCACACTTCCTGGCTCTAACACAGCTTCAACCCCCCAGGGCCAGCAAACAGTGACTGGGATGCAGGGTAATGGGATAGGGACAGCTGGAAGTGTCAACTGAACACACACACACACACACACGCAGAACCGCACACATGCGCATACACACACTTCATCTGTCCATCCCCCACTCTGATTGAGAGGGCATATCAATTCGTGCTGTCTGAAGACCAACCCTCAGCTGGCACAAGATTGCCATGCTGTCCCCACTGTCGCTGCGGGAAACGAGAGTTCTCTCCATGACTTACAACACACAGACAATATCCCACCAGCACACGCACACACACGCCTACTCATACACACACACACAAACACACCTCAAGTTTAAAGGAGTGTTGACCTTTTGAGAGAGTGAGAGAGAGTGAGAGAGAGAGAGGAAGAGGGAGAGAGACTGGGAGAGAGAGAAACATGGGTTGAAACCGAGGAGGGGGTCACTGTTACCATGGAAACCAGACCATCTCATTACGGCAATCAAATCACTGGGTGGACATGGAGAGGGGAGGGTTCTCTACTGGACTCTGCACTCTTCACCCCATTGGTTGTGCATAATATCAATAGAAGCTATTGATTGGTTAACCAGTCCACTAACCTGGTTTGTCAGGTGTCTAAGTGTTACTGATTAACCCCTGGAATATTATGATTGATATACAGTCATGGGTCCAGAATTTGGACCTTCCGGTTCGGTATCATACAGGTTGATCAGAATCTCCCCTCTGACCTCTAGAATTCTCTTGAGACAGTTTATTTAGAATCTGATTGAGAGAAAGAGAGAGTATTAGAACCAATAGATAGACCAATCAGAGTTGAAGGACACGTCATTCCTCGGCTGTGGCCTCCGTCTTGGTGTCCCATGACAACTGGGTCAGTGAAGTCACCCTGAGTGACAGCCTATTTGCCAAATCGGCATCACACACCCGTTCTAATGGAGTCACTGCTGACGAGGTCACAATCACATCACACCCTATCAGTCAATGGTGGTGTGTGTGTGTGTGTGTGTGTGTGTGTGTGTGTGTGTGTGTGTCTTTGTATCGCTGTCTGGCTTTCCATTCCTCCATCAGCCCCCACCTCTCCACTCCTCCACCACTCTATTTCCTGCCTCTCCATCAGATATCTCCCCCCCACTCAGCACAGGTCCATCTCTCTATCTCCTCTCCTCCTCTGCCTTTGTGCTGTCATTAGGTCTGGGAAATAGCAGTCTGCTGACACACACACACACACACACACGCTGTTGTGGAAATTTCCTGTATTACCAAATCATGAGAGAGCAAACTACACACAAGTCAGAGTTATCATAAAGTCCATCTTTAATTATATGAGCTTCACCATAGCCCTGTGACTCTCAGATCAATTCAGTGTCTATAAATGAATTCCCTGAGAGTGTCAACATAATGGCAACTGAGATCCTTTATAGCAAAGATTCCCCCCCTAGTCGACATGACAAACCACAGGTCTTAGGAAAACTGCACAAAGGAAGACTTTTACATGAGAGGAGTATCCCATAGACAGACAGCATTAGCTATAAATTATTGTTCAGTTTGCTCTCTTAGACGAGATTCTACTTCTCGTTCTTGGTACAACATAGTACCAAAGCATTACCTCATCCAATGGCATATATCAATTGTCAATTCTAGATACTCCCATATCAAATACAACCCCTCCTGGACAAGATCACGGAGAGGAGTGACTGGCACACAGACATTGTGGAGCCAACTAACTGGTTCCCCTTTAATCAAGCCATCCCTTCACATGGTTTAGGAATAGTTACAGACACATTCACAGATAAGACTAACCTGACCTCTCCCCTCTCTGGGCCCCAAGTAACTGAGCCCTAGCAGAGAAGGGATAACTGCAAACAGTATTATTCAAAAAGAAGACATTCTAATGACAATAAATACGTTTTATCTATGTTACCTAACTAACTCTGTTTCTGCTACCACAACGCGCGCACACACACACACAGGCAGAGCGTGATCACAAACTCAGTTAGCACCACTCTCACATACACAAGAACACATGCGCACACACACAGCAACAACACAACTACCTAAACATAACTACGGAAGCCCTGAAGCCCCAAAGGAACAACTCAGTATCTTGTTTGAACGACTTAATATCTAGTTGGAATGACATGGTACAATTATTTTTTATTTTTTACTACGTCGTTTAAACGAGATAAAGTTATTTGAAAAACTTGTTCTCGTTCAATAAACTTTTGTCCAATTAATTTGCCTAATTAGGCCTCATTTGTTATGCAGTGCCAGTTGTGTTTGTCAGACCGTTGCTGCAGCCATTCGTTCACTGATTCCATCCATTGATATAATTCTTAATTGATATTAATTTGATAGGGCTGCTTTTGAATGCCAGAGCATGTAAGTGTTTTTGACAGCCTGGTTTGCTCTTCATGCTCAGAGTCATCCTTCCGAGGGTCACGTGTTCAATCCCAGTGGGATCCCAAACCTTAACCCTTACCATAATTTTAGGCATTCATTCCAAATGGTTAAGTGTCGTTGTTTTAGTTTGAATCCTATCCAAAACCTTAACGGACAATTCTGCCACTTATTCATCAACTCCAGCACCAAACCAGTGTCTACACATGTGAAAATAGCAGCTTTTATGATCTGTGGTTAAACCGATAAGAAGAAAGGTCCCAAAACATGTGTTTTCTCTGTGACATCACAGGGTAGGATTAATAGCTAAAAACAGTGATTTTCAAAACCAGGTTTTGACCAAGGAAAGGTATTTTAGTTTAGTTAATTAGTTAAGATAAGTGAGGTAATGCAATAAATAGGCCATAGTGGCGAAATAATTACAATTTAGCAATTAAACACTGGAGAAGATGAATGTGCAAGTAGAGATACTGGGGTGCAAAGGAGCAAAAAAATGAATAACAGTATGGGGATGAGGTAGTTGGATGGGCTATTTACAGATGGGCTATGTACAGGTGCAGTGATCTGTGAGCTGCTCTGAAAGCTGGTTCTTAAAGTTAGTGAGGGAGATAAGAGTCTCCAGCTTCAGTGATTTTTGCAATTCGTTCCAGCCATTGGCAGCAGAGAACTGCAAGGAAAGGCTGCCAAAGGAGGAATTGGCTTTGGGGGTGCCCAGTGAAATATACCTGCTGGAACGCGTGCTACATGTGGGTGCTGCTATGGTGACCAGTGAGCTGAGCTAAAGTGGGGCTTATAGATTGACACTGATATTGTGCTGGAGATTATGAAAATGAGGTTGGAAAATTGGTGGAGTTGCCCTTTAAATTAAGCATTCAGAATGAATAAAGAATGATGCTGAGCAGGAGGAAAAGAGCAACCAAGGGTGTCAAAAACACTTTCAAATGTGAAGTTCGGAGAAACGTGGAAAAACGTCAGAATCTGACGTCAAATTGGTAAAACCGTGAGTTGAAGTCACACACTTACGTCAGCTGGCTTTCAAAAGCAGCCCGATCAAAGAACGGTATGACAAACGGACAAACAGTCTGACAAACACAACTGGAGCTGCATAATAAACTAGGCAGAATTAGACAAAAGAAGAATGAAGTAGTTCAAACAAGATACTAAGTAATTTGGACGAGATAATTCCAAGAGTGGAAGTAAAAATGTTTTTTGCTTTGTGCTTCAGGGTCTGGCTCTCAGTGTGTTCACATCATTCCAGACAGTCAGAAAGACAGTGCAGACAGAGCAGAGTTAAGCAGATCCCAGTACAACAGGGAACTGTAGCCGGAGCAGCTAATATCTGCTTATTGTTATTCAACCGGTGGACTGGGAACAGATAAAACCACATCTGGTACTCAGTTCTGCTTCATATATCCATGTTCTACTGTATGTAAAACATTAAAAATGCTCTGCCAACAGGGAGACTGGCAGTGACTCATGCTCCTGTTGCTCAAAGCCCTTAGTAGTACTGTGTTTTCAACTCTAACAATATCCGCCTCTCCTCTCCTCTTAATCCACTGACACATTCACTTCCGCTGTGTGATGTAACGTCTGAAGGGCGTTGATAAAAACACACATCCTCTTGGAAGAAAATGTAAATGGTATTCCTGGTTTGATGTGCTGTCAGATTTGGGATTACCAGGCATGCAATTAAAGCTCTCAGCAGCAGTAGTAGTAGCAGTAGCAGCAGTAGCAGCAGTAGCAACAGTAGCAACGCGGTCATTTTAGGAAATTATTGCCTTTTGCATCCCTTTGATATATCAAGTAGAATTTGTGCACAAATTAAGCCTGTTATATTAAATGACGTTCCCTGTAATATAAACCACATGGAAAATATGATGCATCAGATTGTTTTGTATGAATAACAACTTGCTAAAGTGCCAAAATTCAGCATTTTCACACGTCCCTCTGTGAATCGTCTGTGACTTCTAGGAAGATTTGAACCCACTTAACCCAACATTTCTCCATCATTGTAAAGCCCTAGTCATTCTGTTGCTTTGGCAAAGTAATTGGGGGGGGGGGGGCGATCCTGTAGAGGTTGACATAGCAAATTAAATGTGACAATACTTTATCACTCATACAGAATATCATCAATGATGCTGTTTAGGCCTATGTAGCATTTGCAAAGTCATCAACACATATTGTTTCAATTCAACCCAGAATTGAACTAAAAATAGACAATAGGGATAAGGTTTCAAGCTCTGGTTGATTTCCAATTGAATGATATGTTGAGCCAACCAAATACATACATTCGAAGGATATGTCATTTCTGCTTGGATAGTTCCTACTGTGCCACTGACTTAGTCTGGCTTGAATTCCAGTTGACTACAAATTAATAATTGATACGTTGGATTTACATCTTCAACTTAACATTCTTAAACTTGAATTTTTGGTTAATAAGCCAGTGGTGCATATGGAACTATCCACGCAGTAGATACATCTACTTTAAATGTTGATATTTGGTTGCATTGTCAACCAAACACAATTCAATATGACTTTTGTAATACAGTAAATAGCGTAGATAAAACTATTGTCACGCCTGCTCCCGTTCTTCCTCCATCTGGCACTCGAGGGCGCCAGACTCCCAAACATTACACCCTCAAACCACCTTCAGAACGCACACCTGCCTATTCCCCGTCACGCGCATTAGCACTCATTGGACTCAATTACTTGAGTCATTTCCTTCCCTATGTCTGTCTGTTTCCTAGCTCTGTTCCCTGCACAGGGATTGTTTGTCATATGTCCTTGTTTACTCGTGTGCTGACGCTGTTCCTGTCGTGTTCTATGTCTATTCCTGTCGTGTTCTGTCTATTCCTGTCGTGTTCTATGTCTGTTCCTGAATAAATGTTTGACTCCGGCCCTTACACCTATACCCTTGGAAGGACTTCGATAGATTCACTGTTGCTATCTAGTTTTTTTAAGTAGAGAACTCTGTACAAATCATTCTTATGATAGCACATTGGTGATAGTGAGTGACAAAAAACATAGCTAAGCAGGGCAGGGCTTGGTTAAAACCGCTTATATGTAACTACATGTAATCCAAAATGTAATCTATATAATCCCTTGAAAATAATGATTTATCATGAGAGGACTTTGAACATTAACTAGTAATACTGCATACTCCAAGAAAGGTATAAGTCTAAACTTTCTGGTAGAAAATAGTTATGGAATCCTGAGTAGTGGAGTCACTTGAGGTCACACAGTACAAATATGATACAAATGTGAAATATTTCCTATTCAACAAAACCGTATAAATAAGCCCTGAAATGACATGATTTCTCAATATAATCAATTCATAAAATCACTAACTAAGATGTTACTTTGCTTATAACTGTAAAATACATATCGGCATGTTTTACTCACAAAACACCAGTCTAAACGTCAACAGCGAAGAGGCAACTCCGGGATGCTGGCCTAGGCAGAGTTGCAAAGGAAAAGCTATATCTCAAATTGGCCAATAAAAATAAAAGATTAAGATGGTCAAAAGAACACAGACACTGGACAGAGGAACTCTGCCTAGAAAGCTAGCATCCCAGAGTCACCTCTTCACTGTTGACGTTGAGACTGGTGTTTTGCGGGTACTATTTAATGAAGCTGCCAGTTGAGGACTTGTGAGGCGTCTGTTTCTCAAACTAGACACTAATGTACTTGTCCTCCTGCTCAGTTGTGCAACGGAGCCTCCCACTCCTCTTTCTATTCTGGTTAGAGCCAGTTTGTGCTGTTCTGTGAAGGGAGTAATACACAGCATTGTAAGAGATCTTCAGTGTCTTGGCAATTTCTCGCATGGAATAACCTTAATTTCTCAGAACAAGAATAGCCTGACAGGTTTCAGAATAAAGTTATTTGTTTCTGGCCATTTTGAGCCTGTAATCGAACCCACAAATACTGATGCTCCAGATACTCAACTAGTCTAAAGAAGGCCAGTTTTATCGCGTCTTTAAATCAGGAGAACAGTTTTCCGTTGTGCTAACAATTGCAAAAAGGTTTTCTAATGATCAATTAGCCTTTTAAAATTCTATACTTGGATTAGCTAAAACAACGTGCCATTGGAACACAGGAGTGATGGTTGCTGATAATGGGCCTCTGTACGCCTACGTAGATATTCCGTTAAAAAGAAAACCTGCCGTTACCAGCTACTATTGTCATTTACAACATTAACAATGTCTACACTGTATTTCTGATCTTAATGGACAACAAAATATAAATAAATACATATCTACATGGTCTATGTTGAAATGTGGGATTACCGTGATTAAACAGTTTAAGTTGATGACATTTTTAAAATCTAAAGTATTTTCCACGTAGATTCCACATCACAATACGTTGAAAGAATTACGCGGAAACAATGTTGATTCAATCCGTTTGTTTGCAGTGGGCGGTGATTCATCTTAAAGCCCCCACGCAGTCTCTCATTTCATTTTGAAATCACTAATAAATTCATGTGCGTGTTCATTTGTTTAATAATATCACTCCAAAATGTATATTTTTGTAATTATATCTCTGAGCCACTGAAATGCTCAGTCTGATCATGTGGACCAATTTGAACATGACATTGGATATTTACGTACACAGCCCTGATTGGCTGACAGGATGGTCTAGAAACCATCAACTTACCCATTGAAAAAAAGAGAAACTTCCACAGTTGTGTAGGCTACTGTGTCTTGTCATCAAAACAAAAGGCATGCATAATGCAATTTGCTATATAATTATTCTACAGTTTTCAATAGGTTACCAGAAGATGCAGGACCAGAACAGCCTGTTTGGATGGTGGACCATTGCAGAATGGCATGATTATCTACAGGGCAGGCTATATGGTATAATCTTGGAACCAAGTGTGCTCTTGTCTCACAACAAAACGCAACGAAGCACCTATGCAAAGCCCTCACTCTGTCACTCAGAAAAATATTCCAGCGTCTGCCTGCAAACTTAACATCTTTGCCTGTGCGTGTTTAGGCTACCTGCCCCTCCCTCGTCTGAATTATAGACTACTGTACTGACGTTACAAGCTTGATTCAGAAGATAGGTAGAGAGATTTTTAATTAGCTCGAGAAGAATGTATTAACTTTTTCAATGCTAGTTAAAGTGGAACTGACAGCGCTTTAACGTGAAATCTTGTTAAAATCTGATCATACACACCTCCATGAAGAATAGAATGACACCTTCAAATAATTCTATAGCAGTATAGTGTGGTAAAACGGTTGTGCGTTTGGACTTTAACAGACACGGCCGTAAATAAAACATCTGAAGTTCCAGCTCTTACACCACAAAAGGGGTATTAATTACAATTTTCACAATTTCAGAGTGTTATTTTGACCTCATGGTGTGGAAATATCATTTGAAAGAACAGAAAAATCTGTTTAACTGCACTGCCCCTTTAAAGCAAAAATACATAAATCTGTTCCTAATTTTAAACCACCTCGATGTATGGTCCCCTGTTTAGGTGACCTTTGTGGTTCTGGTACCAGCTCCGACCAACTTTTTCCCTTATAAATCGATCTGTGGACACTGTAGATCGAAATGCTTATATTGAGCGATAGTCCTGTGTCCTTGAGAATCAGGGCTCTCTCTTTTGTCTGTATGAAGCAGGATGTGAAATCTGACACCACTTGAACCTGGGATGTCCCTCCTACCATTTCATTCCCTCTTCCGACTGTCCATCAACTCCATGAACTCTACTTCACAGCCACTAACAACTCATACAGTGCCTACCGGAAAGTATTCAGGCCCCTAGACATTTTCCACATTTTGTTACTTTACAGCCTTATTCTAAAATTGATTAAATAAATACAAATCCTCAGAAACCTACACACAATAGCCCTTAACGATGCAGCAAAAACAGGTAAACATTTTTTTGCAAATGTATTCAAAAATAAAAAACAGATACCTTATTCACATAAGAATTCAGACCCTTTGCAATGTGACTCGAAATTGAACTCAGGTGCATCCTGTTTCCATTAATCATCCTTGAGATGTTTCTACAACTTGATTGGAAAGGCACACACCTGTTTAGGGTCCCACAGTTGACAGTGCATGTCAGAGCTAAAAACAAGCCATGAGGTCGAAGGAATTGTCCGTAGAGCTCCGAGACAGGATATGGTCGAGGCACAGATCTGGGGAATTGGTACCAAAACATTTCTGCAGCACTGAAGGTCCCCAAGAACACTGTGGCCTCCATCATTCTTAAATGGAAGAAGTTTGAAACCACCAAGACTCCTCCTAGAGCTGCCAGCAAGGCAGAGCAATCTGGGGAGAAGGGCCTTGGTCAGGGAGGTGACCAAGAACCCAATGGTCACTCTGACAGAGCTCCTGAGTTAATCTGTGGAGATGGGAGAACCTTCCAGAAGGACAACCATCTCTACAGCACTCCACCAATCAGGCCTTTATGGTAGAGTGACCAGACAGAAGCCACTTCTCAGTAAAAGGCACATGACAGCCCGCTTTGAGCTTGCCAAAAAGCACCTAAAGGCTAAGACATTGAGAAACAATATTCTCTGGTCTGATGAAACCAAGATTGAACTCTGGCCTGAATGCTAAGCATCACGTCTGGAAGATACCTGGTACCATCCCTACGGTGAAGCGTGGTGGTATTTTTCAGCCAGGCACTGGGGGAACGAAGAAAAGTACGGAGAGATCCTTGATGATAACCTGCTCCAGAGCGCTCAGAACCTCAGATTTGGGCAAAGGTTCACCTTCCAACAGGACAAGGACCGTAAGCACACAGCCAAGACAATGCAGGAGTGGCTTTGGGACAGGTCTCTGAATGTCCTTGAGTGGCCCAGCCAGAGCCCGGACTTGAGCCCGATCAAACATCTCTGAAGAGACCTGAAAATAGCTGTGCAGCGACGCTCCCCATCTAACCCGACAGAGCTTGAGGGGATCTACAGAGAAGAATGGGAGAAACTCCCTAAATACCGATGTGCCAAGCTTGTAGCGTCATACCCATGAAGACTCAAGGCTGTAATTGCTGCCAAAGGTGCTTCAACAAAGTACTGATTAAAGGGTCTGAATACTTATGTAAATGTGATGTTTTTTTTTTTTTTTTAAATTAGCAAAAATGTCTAATAACCGTTTTTTTTTGTTGCTTTGGCGTTATGGGATACTGTGTGTAGATTAATGAGGGGGAAAAAATGTTTTAGAAATGTTAGAATGAGGCTGTAACCTAACAAAATGTGGAAAAAGTCAAGGGGTTGGAATACTTTCCGAAGGCACTGTATTCCTGGGATCCTTACATCGTAACGCAGCAGGAGAGACTGGTTTCATCGCTGTCGTAAATTAAGATATTGATTTATTGCCAGTAATCTAAAATAATTAATAGATTTGAACCAAAAATCACTTTCTTTGTCATAGACAGATAAGATTGATATGAGATGAAAGGCGAGTACCTAATGAGTTCAGGAAGCCAAGCTAAAGGTCTGTGAGACATTCACCGTAATGACGCTGACATTTAGATCGAGACCTTTAGAAAATATGCATATTTTCTCTAACACTTAATATACAAATATGTATTTTAAGTTATAAAGAGCGTGAAATCTTAGTTATTTTATCAATAGATTATACTATAATTAGAAAAAAATAGTAATTTCAAGCCTTACATAGTCTTGTTCAATAGGAAATACATCACACAAAATATTTCATATTTCAAATCTAAATCAAATATTATTTGTCACATGCTCCGAACACAACAGGTGTAGGTAGACCTTACCGTGAAATGCTTACTTACAAGCCCTTAACCAACAAGGCAGTTCAAGAAATGGATTTAAGAAAATATTTACAAACTAAAAGTACATTTTTTATAAAAAGCAACACATTAAAATAACAATAACGAGGCTATATACAGTGGGTACCGGTACAGAGTCAATGTGCGGGGGTACAGGTTAGTTGAGGTAATTTGTACATGTAGCTAGGGGTGAAGTGATTATGCATAGACAATAAACAGCAGCAGTGTAAGAACCGGGGGGGGGGGGGGGGGCATTTGATTAATTGTTCAGCAGTCTTATGGCTTTGGGGTAGAAGCTGTTAAGGAGCCTTTTGGACCTAGACTTGACGTTGTGGTACCGCTTGACATGTGGTAGCAGAAAGAACAGTCTTTGACTGACTTTGGTGACTGGAGTCTGACAATTTTATGGGCTTTCCTCTGACACCACCTAGAATATAGAGCCTTATGGAGGAGGCCGAGCAGTTGCCATGCTAGGTGGCGAAGCAACTGATATGCTCTCGTTGGTGCAGCTGTAGTACTTTTTGAGGATCTGGGAACCCATGAAAAATCTTTTCAGTCTCCACCACACTGCCAGGTCTCTGACCTCCTCCCTATAGGCTGTCTCATCGTTGACAGTGATCAGGCCTACCATTGTTGTGTCGTCAGCAAACTTAATAATGGTGTTGGAGTCGTGCTTGGCCAGGCAGTCTTGGAGAACAGGAGGAGACTAAGAACGCACCCCTGAGGGGCCCCCGTGTTGAGGATCAGCATGGCAGATGTGTTGTTGTCTACACTTACCACTTGGGGGCAGCCCGTCAGGAAGTCCAGGATTGAGTTGCAGAGGGAGGTGTTTAGTCCCTGGGTCCTTAGCTTAGTGATGAGCTTTGTGGGCACTATGGTGTTGAACGCTGAGCTGTAGTCAATGAACAGCATTCTCACATAGGTGTTCCTTTTGTCCAAGTGGGAAAGGGCAGTGTGGAGTGCAATTATGATTGCCTCATCTGTGGATCTGTTGGGGTGGTATGCGAGTTGTAATGGGTCTGGGGATCCGGGATGATGGTGCTTCAGTGTTGCTTGCCTCAAACCGAGCGTAAAAGGCATTTAGCCCATCTGGTAGGCTCGCGTCACTGGGCAGCTCGCAGCTGGGTTTCCCTTTGTAGTTCGTAATAGTTTGCAAGCAATGCCACATCAGACAAGCGTCAGAGCTGGTATAATAGGATGCTATCTTAGTCCTGTATTGACGCTTTGCCTACTTGTACTGTAGTCCTCAAAAGTGACTACACCATAGCAATTTATAATTATTTTTACTAGAAAGGTGAGATTGTAAACTTTCTTGGAGTATGCAGAATTACTAGTTATTGTTTATGGCCCTCAAGACAAATAATTACTTTTAGGTATTACGTAGATGGGAAAACATGTTTTTATTTATTTAACGTGCTCTTTAAGACAAATTGTTCAAATTAGGTGAAAACATTTTTTTTTGTAATATCTTTTTTTAGTTTCACTTCTCAAAAGGCACCTAATTTGTGGAATGACCCAGCAGCTCTCCTGCTCCTCACACATCAGCTCAGTAGTGCTCCGATACTCCTCGTGTCTCAGTGTGAGAGGGAGGTGGGGAGAGAGAGGGGAGAGAAGAATGGGGTGAGAAGAGAGAGAGAAAGACAGAGACAGAGGGAGCAAGATAGATAATTGAGAGAGAGAGAGAGAGAGAGAGGAGGCAGACAGAGAAATTCATCAGCCGTATTATCTTTATTGAGGCATGGATTAAACCTGAAAGGAAATGTTGTGCTGCAAATTATTTATTGAGTCGCCAGATAGGAAAACTGATGTCACAGTACAACACTGCCCTCTTCAGGTTACAAAGGGAACTGATAGGCTGTGTTATGCAGAAAGTAATCTTTCAAGTGGAACAAACTGTGGCTGTAGGCTACTGGAGAATTGACGACATGAAACTATCATGTAGGTAAAAATGCAGTGAATACAAAGATTTATAGAAATATAATAGGCAGATAAACAAGTTTGGACAAATGTGGCTGAATCAAACTACACAAACATATTTCAGTTGATAGAACTGATTTTTTTTTTTTTTATTTAAGAGTTGATCATTTGTTATCAAGTTTATCTGTAGCCTAACAAATGCTTTTTTAATCTAGCTCATTCTGGTGTGATGCTTTAAATTAAAGTAACGAATGGGCTAATGTTTACACTGAACAAACACGCCATGGTCTGTCTCTATATTTCTACAAGGAATTAAATATTTATGGATTTGATCTCGGTTATGGTTGTCATTTACAGTACACGACAGTCCTACTGATTTATTAAATAAATATACCGTTCTGTTATATTGTAACGCATTCAGTAATGCATTCGGTTTGAGTTGAATGTTGACTGAACTAAAGGCATGATCTCATGGCCATTGGCTCTCAATGAAAGTGCTTTGGGACGTCATCCGTCACCTCAATGAGTAATGTACCTTATGTTCTAAAGTCCCATGGACCTTTCACTGCAGTGGGCTGAATCAGGGTCACACAGAGTGAATGTGGGTAGTCTTAAACAAATCTAATTTGAAACAGACGTTTACACTGTAGCGGTATTTATTAGAGAGGGGTAAAGAATGAGAAGGATTTTGTTCCGGCGCCAGGCAGGTATTAACCATGTCGAAAGGAAAAGAGTAGAATAGAGAGAGTACCACTACCAGACCCACACACATCAGCAGAAGACACTGCCTAGAGTGTAGCCTGTTTACCAGATAGCCGGTGGAGAGAAAAGAGAATACACACCATGTAAAACCCACATCACAGCACAGGGGTAACCAACAAGAATACCTCATACAATAATACTAATCATGGCAGAGCAATTTAACAGCAACTTCATACAAGAAAGAACCCAGTCATCAACAGAGGATTTGCAGTAATATGTATTATTGTCCAGTGGAGGAGTGCAGAGGGTATGAATGTGGGGGGTGTTCATAGACACAAAGGCCTTAAAAATGTCCACAGTCTTCTCGGCCACATGTCATTAGTACACCTCAATACAGTTCACATAACAATGCATAACTTACAAGCAACCTCCCTTTTAACTAAAATGTCCACCCAATTACTTCTGGCAGGGCAATAAAAGTCCAGCTCTAATTAACTTCAATGGGAAGTGCATTGGAAAAATAGAGAGTCTGTTGCAGGGTAAAGCACTGGAACGATAGAGGGAAAAGAAAAAGAGAACAAGAGAGATCTTAGCTGTGGTCTTCAGGCGTGCCGGTGTACTGTCTGACTGGCCGATGGTTTGTATGTTAAAGCTTCGCAACAATGTTGCTACTGATCCATAACGGGCGCGGTCCCAAACGAAAACAACCACGACCTAGAGCGATTACACCGATGATTGAGTTCAATACTTTATAAACTACACACGCTGAAAACAAACTGCAGCACAGCCCACACAATCAAACTGTCGCGCCACCCAAGAGCCACCCATGATTATAAAATATATGAGAGCAGAAGTTTAAAAAGCATGAATTTCTTCAGAGAATCTGTCAGTCTCTCTCTCTCCACCTCTCTCTCATTGTGTGTGTGTGTGTGCCTATGTGCCTGTGTGAGCGCAAACAAGTCTTTAAAACCTGATAAAAAAAAAGAAAAGATCAGATAGCTATTTCCAAAGAGGAGTTTTCAGCAAGGCAATAGCCCCTGGTGGTAACTGGAATTCAAAGCAGAGCAGGTTAAAAGGCACTGAGGGTACATCATGTGTGATGGATGGCTGTTAGAATTGACTGGCTTTCCTGTTGCTTGGATCAGTAGACAACTTGTTGCTCTGTTGCTCAGACTTGTTGCTCTGTTGGAACAAAAGATAAACATACATCCCTTTAGATAGAACACACAATATACCTAGTTGTTGTTGAGTGTGTGTGTGTGTGTGTGTGTGTGTGTGTGTGTGTGTGTGTGTGTGTGTGTGTGTGTGTGTGTGTGTGTGTGTGTGTGTGTGTGTGTGTGTGTGTGTGTGTGTGTGTGTGTGTGTGTGTGTGTGTGTGTGTGTGTGTGTGTGTGTGTGTGTGTGTGTGTGTGTGTGTGTGTGTGTGTGTGTGTGTGTGTACCTTGGTCCCGAAGAGCAGGTTGATGACCCCTTTGGAGCGTCTGTCAGCAGTGCGGTCTCCAGGAAGACACACAGACATACTCTTACTGTCCCTTCTGAACCGGGATGACTCCGCCTCCTCACTACCATTGGCCACAGACAGAGACTGGCCTGTGGGCAGGGAGAGAGTGTGTGAGGAAGTGTGTATTTGTGTGTGTGTGTGTGGGTGTGTGTGTGTGTGTGTGATACCTGTAATAGCAGGCAGAGATCTGGAGTTGGCGTTGGTGAGAAAGACATTTTCTTGAGAGCCAGGTTCAGACAGGTTGGTGTCACTGCGGAACTCCTGCTTCTTGGACAGCTAGAGGGAGACAGAGAGCAGAGAGTCTCACTGACACTGGTATACAGCAGGAGTCCACAGGCATGTCCAAATACTCTTCCTCTTTTTTCCTCCATGGTTTGAAATGATTTCAATGAAACAGTGGCTGACCCTGTAAAACATTGCACCTATCTGTTTTTGTATATACACTACCGTTCAAAAGTTTGGGGTCACTTAGAAATCTCCTTGTTTTTTACATTTTGAAAATATTTTGTCAATTAAAATAACATCAAATTGATCAGAAATACAGTGTAGACATTAATGTTGTAAAAGGGTTAGTAAAAGTATAAAGTAAAAGTATAAAGAAGGCCAGTTTTAGTGTTTTAGTGTTGCTTTAGCAGTATGCTTAGAGTCATTGTCCTGCTGGAAGGTGAACCTCCGTCCCAGTCTCAAATCTCTGGAAGACTGAAACAGGTTTCCCTCAAGAATTTCCCTGTACCTAGCGCCATCCATCATTCCTTCAATTCTGACCAGTTTCCAAACCCCTGCCAATGAAAAACATCTCCACAGCATGATGCTGCCACCACCATGCTTCACTGTGGGGATGGGGTTCTCAAGGTGTTGATGGCCAAAAAGCTAAATTTTAGTCTCATCTGACCAGAGTACCCTCTTCCAAATGTTTGGGGAGTCTCCCACATGCCTTTTGGCGAACACCAAACGAGTTTGCTTATTTTTTTCTTTAAGCAATGGCTTTTTTTCTGACCACTCTTCCGTAAAGCCCAGCTCTGTGGAATGTACGGCTTAAAGTGGTCCTATGGACAGGTACTCCAATCTCATCTGTGGAGCTTTGCAGCTCCTTCAGGGTTATCTTTGGTCTCTTTGTTGCCTCTTTAATTAATGCCCTCCTTGCCTGGTCTGCGAGTTTTGGTGGGCGGCCCTCTGTTGGCAGGTTTGTTGTGGTGCCATATTCTTTCAATTTTTTTTAAATAATGGATTTAATGGTGCTCCATGGATGTTCAAAGTTTCTGATATTTTTTTAGAACCCAACCCTGATCTGTACTTCTCAATAACTTTGTCCCTGACCTGTTTGGAGAAGTCCTTGGTCTTCATGGTGGCACTTGCTTGGTGGTGCCCCTTGCTTAATTGTGTTGCAGACTCGGGGGCCTTTCAGGACAGGTGTATATATACCGAGATCATGTGAAACTTAGATTGCACACAGGTGGACTTCATTTAACTAATTATGTGAGTGTGGGTGAATAAATGATCTCTGCATGTGTATTTCCCACCGTAAATCATGGAGGAGGAGGTGTGATGGTGTGGGGGTGCTTTGCTGGTGACACTGTCTGTGATTTATTTAGAATTCAAGGCACACTTAACCATCATGGCTAGCACAGCATTCTGCAGCCATACACCATCCCATCTGGTTTGGGCTTAATTGGACTGTCATTTGTTTTTCAACAGGACAATGACCCAACACACCTCCAGGCTGTGTAAGGGATATTTAACCAAGAAGGAGAGTGATGGAATGCTGCATCAGATGACCTGCCCTCCACAATCCCCCGATCTCAACCACATTGAGATGGTTTGGGATGAGTCGGACCGCAGAGTGAAGGAAAAGCAGCCAACAAGTGCTCAGCATATATGGGAACTACTTCAAGAGTGTTGGAAAAACGTTCCAGGTTAAGCTGGTTCAGAGAATGCCAAGAGTGTGGAAAGCTGTCATCAAGGCAAAGGATGGCTACTTTGAAGAATCTCAAATATAAAATATATTTGGATTTGTTTAACACTTTTTTGGTTACTACATGATTCCAAATGTGTTATTTCATAGTGTTGATGTCTTCACTATTATTCTACAATGTAGAAAATAGTCCAAATAAAGAAAAACCCTTGAATGAGTAGGTGTTCTAAAACTTTTGACCGGTAGTGTATATCTCCATCTCTCTCTCTCTCTCCCTCTCTCCCCTTTCCCCCTGTTTCTCTCTCTCTCTCCCTCTCCCACTGTCTGTCTCTCACTCCTGCTCTCTCTCACCCGTTTGCTGTCCAGTGTGTTGGTCCTGTCTCTCTCTCTCCTGCTCTCTCTCACCCGTTGGCTGTCCAGTGTGTTGGTCCTGTCTCTCTCTCTCTCTGTCCCACTGTCTGTCTCTCTCTCTCCTGCTCTCTCTCACCCGTTTGCTGTCCAGTGTGTTGGTCCTGTCTCTCTCTCTCCCTCTCCCACTGTCTATCTCTCTCTCTCCCGCTCTCTCTCACCCATTTGCTGTCCAGAGTGTTGGTCCTGTCTCTCTCTCTCCCTCTCCCACTGTCTATCTCTCTCTCTCCCGCTCTCTCTAACCCATTTGCTGTCCAGAGTGTTGGTCCTGTCTCTCTCCTCTGGGATGAAGATCATGCTGCTCCTTTTCCTTCTCCTCTTGGAGTTCCTGAGTTTAACCTCCCCCTCTGCCCCTCCCTCATCCACCATGCTCACACTCCCACTGGAGCGCTGCAGGGTGGGGGTCTGGGGGGCCGCCATGTCAGGGAGACCACTGGGGAGGGAGGGAGGCAGGTGGGGGGAGAGGAAGAGAAGGGGGAGAAAGAAGAGGGAGAGAGGGGGGTAAAGGTGTGTGTTTGTTAATCTAGTATGGTTGCATGTTTGCACCCATGTGTGTGGGTTTGCATCTGTGTGTGTGTGTGTGTGTGTGTGTGTGTGTGTGTGCGTGTGCGTGTGCGCGTGAGTCTGTTTCCCATATTGTGAATGGTTGCTGTTCGTACACGGATTGTATATTGCTAGACATAATCGCCTTGTCGAGCTGATAGCCAGCAAGGTGAGACAGGTAGTCTCATCAACAGCACACCTCCATTAACATTCTTGTGTAAGAGGAAACTGGTTTGATGTTGATGATGATGTGTTTCCCTGTGTGCCAAATATGCCAGATGTTGTTGCTATGGGGGGAGGCCAGGGGGAGGTGCTCATTTTGGTAGTGGGCTCCTCAACTGACAGCTAAATGGAGGTGGCCTTTGCCAAGAAGCTTCTTACATACCAGCCCCTTGTGGCGCTTTGACAGCCTCGCGTGTAGGTGCAAGCTTGTGGAGCTGATCTTTGCCAGTCTCGGCCACGTACACATGCTTGCGGTGGTGCGTGGACTCCAGATTGTGGGCCAGCCAAAAACTAAGGAGAAGAAGTTGGCTATGCAGAGCTCTGTTTCAACTGTGGTGGGAACCCTAGCTGTTTGGAGAAGGAGGTGCTTTCTGTACCCTTGAGTGCCATGCATACAGGGACCTTTGAAATGTTTGGATCCTTTTTTTCATGTCAATTTGATTGGTGGGTTCAAATAAAGTATTTCAAATGTGTGTATTTGTGTTTGTGAGTGTGTATTTGTGTTTGTGAGTGTGTATTTGTGTTTGTGAGTGTGTATTTGTGTTTGTGAGTGTGTATTTGTGTTTGTGAGTGTGTATTTGTGTGTGTGAGTGTGTATTTGTGTGTGTGAGTGTGTATTTGTGTTTGTGAGTGTGTATTTGTGTTTGTGAGTGTGTATTTATGTGTGTGAGCGTGTATTTGTGTTTGTGAGTGTGTATTTGTGTTTGTGAGTGTGTATTTGTGTTTGTGAGTGTGTATTTATGTGTGTGAGTGTGTATTTGTGTTTGTGAGAGTTGTACTCTATCACATGTAGAGTTTGCACCGCGATATTACACTTTACATGCATCACAGAAGACTGATATAAAGCGAAACTGTTTTGACAGTCAAACACCGTATTTTATTTTTAGTTTCATTAAAACAAATCTTTATTGTGCCATTATGAAAAATATGAATAACATCCCAATCATGAGACCAAAGAGGGTGCTTTCGATCATTGAATGCAGGAAAGGGCTACATTGTTAATAACATTTGAAAAAACAACTCTGTCAAACACCGGGGAGAAATTGACACAGATATCTCTTTACTCATTATTTCATCAAGTGAATTAAATGGAATGCTTGCAAACACCATTACTTAAGAAGGACAGTTAATACAAATGTTCTCTATTGAAATGATTATAAAATATATGAGAGCAGAAGTTTAAAAAGCATGAATTTCTTCAGAGAATCTGTCAGTCTCTCTCTCTCCACCTCTCTCTCATTGTGTGTGTGTGTGTGTGCCTATGTGCCTGTGTGAGCGCAAACAAGTCTTTAAAACCTGATAAAAAAAAAGAAAAGATCAGATAGCTCTTTCCAAAGAGGAGTTTTCAGCAAGGCAATAGCCCCTGGTGGTAACTGGAATTCAAAGCAGAGCAGGTTAAAAGGCACTGAGGGTACATCATGTGTGATGGATGGCTGTTAGAATTGACTGGCTTTCCTGTTGCTTGGATCAGTAGACGACTTGTTGCTCTGTTGCTCAGACTTGTTGCTCTGTTGGAACAAAAGATAAACATACATCCCTTTAGATAGAACCCACAATATACCTAGTTGTTGTTGAGTGTGTGTGTGTGTGTGTGTGTGTGTGTGTGTGTGTGTACCTTGGTCCCGAAGAGCAGGTTGATGACCCCTTTGGAGCGTCTGTCAGCAGTGCGGTCTCCAGGAAGACACACAGACATACTCTTACTGTCCCTTCTGAACCGGGATGACTCCGCCTCCTCACTACCATTGGCCACAGACAGAGACTGGCCTGTGGGCAGGGAGAGAGTGTGTGAGGAAGTGTGTGTTTGTGTTTGTGTGTGTGTGTGTGTGTGTGTGTGTGTGTGTGTGTGTGTGTGTGTGTGTGTGTGTGTGTGTGTGTGTGTGTGTGTGTGTGTGTGTGTGTGTGTGTGTGTGTGTGATACCTGTAATAGCAGGAAGAGATCTGGAGTTGGCGTTGGTGAGAAAGACATTTTCTTGAGAGCCAGGTTCAGACAGGTTGGTGTCACTGCGGAACTCCTGCTTCTTGGACAGCTAGAGGGAGACAGAGAGCAGAGAGTCTCACTGACACTGGTATACAACAGGAGTCCACAGGCATGTCCAAATACTCTTCCTCTTTTTTCCTCCATGGTTTGAAATGATTTCAATGAAACAGTGGCTGACCCTGTAAAACATTGCACCTATCTGTTTTTGTATATACACTACCGTTCAAAAGTTTGGGGTCACTTAGCAATCTCCTTGTTTTTTACATTTTGAAAATATTTTGTCAATTAAAATAACATCAAATTGATCAGAAATACAGTGTAGACATTAATGTTGTAAAAGGGTTAGTAAAAGTATAAAGTAAAAGTATAAAGAAGGCCAGTTTTAGTGTTTTAGTGTTGCTTTAGCAGTATGCTTAGAGTCATTGTCCTGCTGGAAGGTGAACCTCCGTCCCAGTCTCAAATCTCTGGAAGACTGAAACAGGTTTCCCTCAAGAATTTCCCTGTACCTAGCGCCATCCATCATTCCTTCAATTCTGACCAGTTTCCAAATCCCTACCAATGAAAAACATCTCCACAGCATGATGCTGCCACCACCATGCTTCACTGTGGGGATGGGGTTCTCGGGGTGATGAAAGGTGTTGATGGCCAAAAAGCTCAATTTTAGTCTCATCTGACCAGAGTACCCTCTTCCAAATGTTTGGGGAGTCTCCCACATGCCTTTTGGCAAACACCAAACGAGTTTGCTTATTTTTTTCTTTAAGCAATGGATTTTTTCTGGTTACTCTTCCGTAAAGCCCAGCTCTGTGGATTGTACGGCTTAAAGTGGTCCTATGGACAGGTACTCCAATCTCATCTGTGGAGCTTTGCAGCTCCTTCAGGGTTATCTTTGGTCTCTTTGTTGCCTCTTTAATTAATGCCCTCCTTGCCTGGTCTGCGAGTTTTGGTGGGCGGCCCTCTGTTGGCAGGTTTGTTGTGGTGCCATATTCTTTCCATTTTTTTAAAATAATGGATTTAATGGTGCTCCATGGATGTTCAAAGTTTCTGATATTTTTTTAGAACCCAACCCTGATCTGTACTTCTCAATAACTTTGTCCCTGACCTGTTTGGAGAAGTCCTTGGTCTTCATGGTGGCACTTGCTTGGTGGTGCCCCTTGCTTAGTTGTGTTGCAGACTCGGGGGCCTTTCAGGACAGGTGTATATATACCGAGATCATGTGACACTTAGATTGCACACAGGTGGACTTCATTTAACTAATTATGTGAGTGTGGGTGAATAAATGATCTCTGCATGTGTATTTCCCACCGTAAATCATGGAGGAGGAGGTGTGATGGTGTGGGGGTGCTTTTTGCTGGTGACACTGTCTGTGATTTATTTAGAATTCAAGGCACACTTAACCATCATGGCTAGCACAGCATTCTGCAGCCATACGCCATCCCATCTGGTTTGGGCTTAATTGGACTCATTTGTTTTTCAACAGGACAATGACCCAACACACCTCCAGGCTGTGTAAGGGATATTTTGCCAAGAAGGAGAGTGATGGAGTGCTGCATCAGATGACCTGCCCTCCACAATCCCCCGATCTCAACCACATTGAGATGGTTTGGGATGAGTCGGACCGCAGAGTGAAGGAAAAGCAGCCAACAAGTGCTCAGCATATGTGGGAACTACTTCAAGAGTGTTGGAAAAGCGTTCCAGGTTAAGCTGGTTCAGAGAATGCCAAGAGTGTGGAAAGCTGTCATCAAGGCAAAGGATGGCTACTTTGAAGAATCTCAAATATAAAATATATTTGGATTTGTTTAACACTTTTTTGGTTACTACATGATTCCAAATGTGTTATTTCATAGTGTTGATGTCTTCACTATTATTCTACAATGTAGAAAATAGTCCAAATAAAGAAAAACCCTTGAATGAGTAGGTGTTCTAAAACTGTTGACCGGTAGTGTATATCTCCATCTCTCTCTCTCTCTCTCTCTCTCTCTCACGATCTCCCCTTTCCCCCTGTTTCTCTCTCTCTCCCTCTCCCACTGTCTGTCTCTCTCTCCTGCTCTCTCTCACCCGTTTGCTGTCCAGTGTGTTGGTCCTGTCTCTCTCTCTCCTGCTCTCTCTCACCCGTTGGCTGTCCAGTGTGTTGGTCCTGTCTCTCTCTCTCTCTCTCCCACTGTCTGTCTCTCTCTCTCCTGCTCTCTCTCACCCGTCTGCTGTCCAGTGTGTTGGTCCTGTCTCTCTCTCTCCCTCTCCCACTGTCTATCTCTCTCTCACCCATTTGCTGTCCAGAGTGTTGGTCCTGTCTCTCTCTCTCCCTCTCCCACTGTCTATCTCTCTCTCTCCCGCTCTCTCTCACCCATTTGCTGTCCAGAGTGTTGGTCCTGTCTCTCTCCTCTGGGATGAAGATCATGCTGCTCCTTTTCCTTCTCCTCTTGGAGTTCCTGAGTTTAACCTCCCCCTCTGCCCCTCCCTCATCCACCATGCTCACACTCCCACTGGAGCGCTGCAGGGTGGGGGTCTGGGGGGCCGCCATGTCAGGGAGACCACTGGGGAGGGAGGGAGGCAGGTGGGGGAGAGGAAGAGAAGGGGGAGAAAGAAGAGGGAGAGAGGGGGTAAAGGTGTGTGTTTGTTAATCTAGTATGGTTGCATGTACCCATGTGTGTGGGTTTGCATCTGTGTTTGTGTATGTGTGTGTGTGTGTGTGTGTGTGTGTGTGTGTGTGTGTGTGTGTGTGTGTGTGTGTGTGTGTGTGTGTGTGTGTGTGTGTGTGTGTGTGTGTGTGCGTGTGCGTGTGCGTGTGAGTCTGTTTCCCATATTGTGAATGGTTGCTGTTCGTACACGGATTGTTTATTGCTAGACATAATCGCCTTGTCGAGCTGATAGCCAGCAAGGTGAGACAGGTAGTCTCACCAACAGCACACCTCCATTAACATTCTTGTGTAAGAGGAAGCTGGCTTGATGTTGATGATGATGTGTTTCCCTGTGTGCCAAATATGCCAGATGTTGTTGCTATGGGGGGAGGCCAGAGGGAGGTGCTCATTTTGGTAGTGGGCTCCTCAACTGACAGCTAAATGGAGGGGGCCTTTGCCAAGAAGCTTCTTACATACCAGCCCCTTGTGGCGCTTTGACAGCCTCGCGTGTAGGTGCAAGCTTGTGGAGCTGATCTTTGCCGGTCTCGGCCACGTACACATGCTTGCGGTGGTGCGTGGACTCCAGATTGTGGGCCAGCCAAAAACTAAGGAGAAGAAGTTGGCTATGCAGAGCTCTGTTTCAACTGTGGTGGGAACCCTAGCTGTTTGGAGAAGGAGGTGCTTTCTGTACCCTTGAGTGCCATGCATACAGGGACCCTTGAAATGTTCAGATCCTTTTTTTCATGTCAATTTGATTGGTGGGTTCAAATAAAGTATTTCAAATGTGTGTATTTGTGATTGTGAGTGTGTATTTGTGTTTGTGAGTGTGTATTTGTGTTTGTGAGTGTGTATTTATGTGTGTGAGTGTGTATTTCTGTGTGTGAGTGTGTATATGTGTGTGTGAGTGTGTATTTGTGTTTGTGAGTGTGTATTTGTGTTTGTGAGTGTGTATTTGTGTTTGTGAGTGTGTATTTGTGTTTGAGTGTGTATTTGTGTTTGTGAGTGTGTATTTGTGTTTGTGAGTGTGTATTTGTGTTTGAGTGTGTATTTGTGTTTGTGAGTGTGTATTTGTGTTTGTGAGTGTGTATTTGTGTTTGTGAGTGTGTATTTGTGTTTGTGAGTGTGTATTTGTGTGTGTATTTATGTGTGTGAGTGTGTATTTGTGTGTGTGAGTGTGTATTTGTGTGTGTGAGTGTGTATTTGTGTGTGTGAGTGTGTATTTGTGTTTGTGAGTGTGTATTTGTGTTTGTGAGTGTGTATTTGTGTTTGTGAGTGTGTATTTATGTGTGTGAGTGTGTATTTGTGTGTGTGAGTGTGTATTTGTGTGTGTGAGTGTGTATTTGTGTTTGTGAGTGTGTATTTGTGTTTGTGAGTGTGTATTTATGTGTGTGAGTGTGTATTTGTGTTTCTGAGTGTGTATTTGTGTTTGTGAGTGTGTATTTGTGTTTGTGAGTGTGTATTTGTGTTTTTGAGTGTGTATTTATGTGTGTGAGTGTGTATTTGTGTTTGTGAGTGTGTATTTGTGTTTGTGAGTGTGTATTTGTGTTTTTGAGTGTGTATTTATGTGTGTGAGTGTGTATTTCTGTTTGTGAGTGTGTATTTGTGTTTGTGAGTGTGTATTTGTGTTTGTGAGTGTGTATTTGTGTTTGTGAGTGTGTATTTGTGTTTGTGAGTGTGTATTTGTGTGTGTGAGTGTGTATTTGTGTTTGTGAGTGTGTATTTGTGTTTGTGAGTGTGTATTTGTGTTTGTGAGTGTGCATTTGTGTTTGTGAGTGTGTATTTGTGTTTGTGAGTGTGTGTTACCTGTCTGGATAAGGTTTGGTGGGGGTCCCACACTCAGACCCCTGGAGGGAAGAGATGGAGATGACGGACTGTCGGAAGGAGCGAAGGACAGAGCGCGGACGACTTGACTTCCTCTCATCCATATCCGGCTAAGAACGAGGCATGACGAAGAGGGAAAAGAGAGGGATGGATAAAAATGAGACAAAAGATTAAAGGTGAAGTTGGATGAAAGAGAGAGATTAAAAAGATAGTTAATATAATGCTTTTCACAAACAGGAGTTAAGCTTTGGCATTGCTAGCGTCATTCCTAAAGCTCTTTTCACAAAATAGTTTTTCAGATTGAAATTCTCCTCTGCCCCCAGATACTAGCTCCTTCCAGCTAGCCTATCAGGCCTCACATAAACACTCTCCTTTCCTCTTTCGATTTCACTCTTTCTCTTACCAGCTCCCTCACTCCATACTCCTTCTCCACCTTCTTCCTCATATGCGTGAAGCACTCCTCCATGCGCTCGTGGAAAGGTCGTAGGTCATCTGTCACTCTCTTCCCATGTAGAGAGATTCCCCCACCCAGCAACGGGATCTACAAGAGAGGTATATGATAAAACAGTGTGTTTGTGCGTATGCTTGTACATGTGTCGCTGCACATGCCTGAGTGTGTGTGTGTGTGTGTGTGCGTACAGTACCTGCCATGCGATGAGGTCTTTGAGACCCTCCAGCTTATCTCTGTCCTCTGGGTGTTGCAAGTTGTACTCCTCAGTGAAGAAAGCCTGTAAAGAGGAGAGGGAAAGAAATACGCTGTACTTTTACAGATGACACAGTTCTGGGATGGGGTTGAGACGTGCGGGTAGGTGGGTGGGCGGGTGGGTGGACGGACGGATGAACTCTGACCTTCTCGTACTTGGCGAAGCCCCCCATGACGGCAGGGTCCACAATGCCGTTGAGCAGCATGGAGAGAGGGTTGATGGGAAGGGCGTCGTCGGCCTGGTATTGGTTGATCAGGGTGAGGATCTTGTCATTGGTGCTCTGCATGGTCTCTATGGCATTCTCCAGAGGACTGATGGTGGTCTGAGAGAGAGATAGAGAGAGAGAGAGAGAGAGAGAGAGAGAGAGAGAGAGAGAGAGAGAGAGAGAGAGAAACAAACAGGGTGTTGTAACTAAATTAGTAAAGACAAGATTATGCCGAATAAAACTGAGCAAAAGAAATAAACAGTTTCAGGACCATCAACAGTTATGCTACCCATTGCAGAGAAAAGCACTTACCTTGATCCAGCACTGGCAGTGAGAGATAGATAATGGTAAACAGGCAAACTGGTCCACCAAAAGAGAGAGAGAGACAAACAGACACACTTACATGTTTCATGTCTGTGGCCTCAAACCAGCGCAGGATCCCAGGGAGTTTATACACTGTGGTGAACGTGGTGCGCTCAATCCACATGGACTACAAAAGAGGAAGAGAGGAGGAGACAGACAGAAAGGAAGAGAGATACAGAGAGGGAGATACAGAGAGAAAGAGAGAGTGAGAAAGAGAGAGCGAGAGAGAGAGAGAGAGACCATGGGAGAGATAGATACAAATTGAAAAAAGTCCTGGTGTGATCATGTATTGGACCTGCGATACATTGTATTCAGTACAGTCAGGGATCCGGTCAGACACTTACAACAAACTCATTGCTGGGATCCACTGGGCCTTTCCTGACTGGTCTGGAGTAGTGGAAACGCTGCACGTAGTTGGACTTGTAGAAGCTACAACACACACACACACACACACACACACACACACACACACACACACACACACACACACACACACACACACACACACACACACACACACACACACACACACACACACACACACACACACACACACACACACACACACACACACACATAGAGCGGGATAGAAAGAGGAGGTTTAAACAGTCATCTTTGTGAGACAGAGGTAAAGGTTGAGGGCAGAGAGGGACTGACTTGATGATCTGGTCAGGGACGGGTTTGCTCTTCAAACGAGATGGGATCTCCAGGACAGGCTGAACAGTGAAACACTGGATGTCTGAGGCAACCAGGTCAGGAAGGCAACATGACTACAACCCAACCACAGAGGAAGTGAAACGTCTTCATGTTCACGTGTGTGACTATAAAGCCATGGTGGTCCATGCGACTTAGGACAATGTTAGCCCACTGAACTAAAGACTGAGTGTGTGTATGTGTGTGTATGTAGTGGCTACCCATAATTCAGGGCAGGGCCCCACCTATATTGAGCCCCACATTTTTAGCAAAAAAGAAAACTAATAAAAAAGGCTTACCTGTTTTGCATGTTATTTTGGCATTAATACGTGTCACATATCAGTTTGCAAACAATGTAAAAAAAAATGTAAATCATTGAGTTAATAAAGCCGCATACAAACATGGTCTCTTTCTTGCTTTCTTGAGTAAGACAGCTCCAAAATGCAGGTGTTTCAACCTAGCTTAGTGCTTTCTGTGGTGGTGGGGCAGCCAGCGAGAAAATACGGAGCGTAGGGGTTGGTAATGTTCTCTAGTTGCGCCATGATTAGCTCACTGATCTGACAGTACGTCACCGCCAAGTCTAAGGGTAGGCTTTTTCGCTACTGCTACTCTCTGTTTATCATATAGGCATAGTCATTTCAACCATGCCTACATGTACATACTACCTCAATCAGCCCGACTAACCGGTGCCTGTATATAGAATTGCTACTGTATATAGCCTCGCTACTGTTATAGCCTCGCTACTGTTATAGCCTCGCTACTGTTATAGCCTCGCTACTGTATATAGCCTCGCTACTGTTATAGCCTCGCTACTGTATATAGCCTCGCTACTGTTATAGCCTCGCTACTGTATATAGCCTTGCTACTGTATATAGCCTCGCTACTGTTATAACCTCGCTACTGTATCTGTTATAGCCTCGCTACTGTATATAGCCTCGCTACTGTATATAGCCTCGCTACTGTTATAGCCTCGCTACTGTTATAGCCTCGCTACTGTATATAGCCTCGCTACTGTATATAGCCTCGCTACTGTTATAGCCTCGCTACTGTTATAGCCTCGCTACTGTATATAGCCTCGCTACTGTATATAGCCTCGCTACTGTTATAACCTCGCTACTGTATCTGTTATAGCCTCGCTACTGTATATAGCCTCGCTACTGTTATAACCTCGCTACTGTATCTGTTATAGCCTCGCTACTGTACTATTATCAACCAAGAATGAGGACTTATGAACATTTCCGGAAAGAGGTGGAAATATGGAAAAATGCTGAAGTTGAGCCACAAACGTTCATTGAACCACACGAAAGCATTTCCAAAGTGTCAAAAATATCAAGTAAAACAAAGTATTCTAAGGCTGCATCCTCAGTGTCCTCTGCACGCCTAAAAACTGAGGCTGAGCGAGCAGCTCTACAAGCATCATTACAGGACAAGCGTGCATTGGAACTGGAGAAAGCTCAACTGGAACAACAGAAAGCTCAACTGGAACAACAGAAAGCTCAACTGAATGTTAGGATGGAAAAAATGTCACTGGAAACGGACATAGCAGCATATAATGCCAGACTGAAGGTCCTGGAGAGTGTTGAGTCCACTTCTCAATCCCATGCCGTGGCAGCCCACTTACTAAGCCAAGAAGATGGAATGAACTCATATTTTGAAAACCAAGAACCCGAGGTCTATGAGGAACCTGAACCATCACCTGTTGAGTTTGCTGCATTAGGTGCAGTTCCAAAGACCCCGTTAAAAAAGAGTTTTACAACAACCGACAACAAAGCCATCAAAACCTATGCAGAAAACAGCCATAAACCACACCCCCCCAGCAGTCAACAGCAAGGTCTAGCAGTCAACACAGAATCAACACTGTGGGTATAAGTCATGATCCCAGCCATGATAACCTGTCTACTGTCATACAAAGGCAGAATGAAATTGCTGGCCTCCTTGCACTACAGCACACACAGGCCCCACTCCCTGTTAGGGAGATACCTATGTTTGACGGTGATCCTCTAAACTTTAGACCATTCATGCGTGCATTTGAGCATGGCATAGAAGATAAGACAAGCAGCCACCAGGATAGGCTCTATTACCTGGAACAGTACACCTCTGGTTAGCCCAAAGATCTGGTCCGCAGATGTCTGCATATAGAAGCCAGAAGAGGCTAAGTGGTTGTTAAAGGAACACTTTGGCAATGAAATCAAAGTCACCACTGCTTACATGGAAAAAGCTTGGAACTGGATAAACATCAAACCGGATGATGGAAAGGGACTGGGTGGCTATGCACTCTATCTTAGAGGTACCTGTAACGCTATGCAAGACCTACAGAACATGGACGAGCGTAATCTTCCCTCCAACATAAAGTTGATCATGTCAAAACTTCCCTACAAGCTAAGGGAAAAACAGAAGCCTGCAGCATGTGATATTTTCGGGAGAAGCCACCTGAGGGCCCAGTTCAGTGACCTGGTGACAGTCATGTAAAAACAGGCCAAAATATTGCAGGATCCGTCGTATGGAGATATTCAAGATCCCCTGTCCAACCAGCAGCAGACTTTAACCTGTTGAGTGTAGGAGGCAGTATTTTGATGTTTTGGAGTGAAAAACGTACCCAAATTAAACGGCCTATTTCTCAGGCCCAGAATCTAGAATATACACATATTTGTCAGATTAGGATAAGTTTCCAAAACTGTCAAAATATTGTCTGTGGGTATTACAGAACTGATATTGCAGGCGAAAACCTGAGGAAAATCCAACCCGGAAGTGGCTTCTATTTTGAAAGCTCCATGTTCCATAGCCTGCCTTCGCTCCATTTAAAGGGATATCAACCAGATTCCCTTTTCTATGGCTTCCCCATGGTGTGAACAGTCTTTAGACATAGTTTCAGGCTTCTATTTTGAAAAATTAGCGAGAAAGATCACATCGCGTCAATGTATGTCTGGGTGCTAGCAGCGTTTTGCATGCGTAACAGCTTGGAGCAGCCATTTTCTCTCTCTCTCCTACTGAAGAAGCTACAGTCCAGGTTGATATATTATTGATTGTATATTGTAAAAAAAACCTGAGGATTGATTATAAAAAACGTTTGACATGTTTTTACGAACATTACAGATACTATTTGGAATTTTCGTCTGCGATGTCGTGACCGCTTAAGCCTGTGGATTTCTGAACAAAACGTGCCAACCAAATCATCTTTATAGAACAAAAGCAACATTTATTGTGTAACTAAGAGTCTCGTGAGTACAAACGTCCGAAGAGCCGAAGAGTGTGATCCGTGACCTATCGAAAGCAAAACAGTGGAGGTATTTGAACTCCAAACATAACCCAGCCAATGATGCCTCAAGAGGGTTACATGTTGACACTTTCCTGAACTCAAAGAGATGGCTCAAAGGACCAGAATTCCTGGAGAAACCAGAAACTCAATGGCCGAAAGTCCCAGAGGAGCTTGGCTCCATCCCTCCGGATGATCCAGAGGTGAGAAAAGACGTCATCGTAAACAGTACAAGTGTGGAAGAAAAGAGTCCGACCAGCAAACTGATTGAGTACTATTCAACATGGAACAGCTTGAAGAAAGCAGTTGCTTGGATGCTGAAACTGAAGAGACTTCTTCTACAGTTTAGCCAGAAAAAACGATCCAGGATCAGATCAGAGTTTAAAAACTCACTGAAGAAACAAAGTGACAAGTTCAAACTGATATTTGGAAAAGAAAGTCTGTCTGTGGATGACCTAGATGAAGCAGAAAAGGTTATTAGATTTGAGCAACAACAGCACTTTAAACAAGAATTTGCACTCGTTGTGAAAGGAAAACAATGTGCCAAGAAAAGCGTCTCAATCTGTAAGCTTGATCCAATTGTTGACAATGGTATTCTGAGAGTGGGAGGAAGGCTGCTATGCATACAGAACTAAAGAATCCTATGATTCTTCCCAAAGACTACTACATCTCCAGACTGATCTTACTCCACATCCATGAGCAGGTTGGCCACTCTGGGAGAGGTCACATGCTTTCCAGACTTTGACCAGTGATATTGGATACCCTGTGCCAACTCCTTAGCAAGGAAGATCCTTAAGAGGTGTGTCTTCTGCAGGCGGATGCAAGCTAGAGCTGGAGAACAGAAGATGGCCGACCTTCCACAAGATCGGGTGTCACCTGATTTGCCGCCTTTCACCCATGTGGGCATAGATTACTTCGGCCCCATAGAGGTGAAGCGAGGCCGCGTTCATGTGAATCGGTATGGTGTGATCTTTACTTGCCTTGTGAGTCGAGCTGTCCATCTAGAAGTTGCTAGTTATCTGGATACTGATTCCTGCATCAATGCCCTGTGCAGGTTGATCTGTCGAAGGGGCCCAGTAACAAGTATCAGAACCGACAATGGCACCAACAAAGAACACACAGAGAGCTAGGAGAAGCTCTGAAAGAGCTGGATCACAACAATATTCAAAATGAATTACTGAAGGAAGGAGTGACATGGTCATTCAAACCTCCCTCTGGAGCCCACCATGAGGGGGGTGGGGGTGGGGGGGGGGGGGGGGGGGGGGTTATGGGAGAGGTTGATCGGACTGGTGAAAAATATCCTCTATTCAGTCCTTAAAGAGCAAGTATTGGATGATGAGGCTTTGCAGACGGCTTTGTGTGAAGTTGAGGCAATAATGAACAACAGACCAATCACAACAGTGACAAATGACCCTAATGATCTGGAACTCCTGACCCTGAACCATCTGCTTCATCTGAAAACGAAGCCAGTCCTGCCACCAGGACTATTCCAGAGAAGCAACCTATACTCACGAAGGAGATGGAAGTAAGTACAATATATCACTGACCTCTTCTGGAAGAGATTGCTAAGGGAGTATATTCTACATATGCAGAAGAGGAACAAGTGGAACAAAACTAATAGAAACTTCTTGTTGTCTTCTGTCGATGACACCCCCCCAAGGAACTTTTGACTAATGGGGCATGTGGTGGAGGCTTTTCCAGGGGCCAAAGGTCGTGTCATGGTTAAGACCAAGACCATTATCTTACAGAGACCTATCAATAAACTCTGTCTGCTCCTGGAGGCAGTTGATGGAGACACGAACACACACACACACACACACACACACACAGTGCTCCATCTTCAAAACACGTGCACCTCTGAATCCTGGATGTCGTACTCATACATTTTTGGACGTCAAAACCCTTGACATTTTTGGAAGTTGAACACTTCAACTCTGAGACTGAGGTCAATGGCCTCTTGTCCTATATGGGACTTTGTATATTTGTATGAAATATTCATGTATTTGGTGAAATATTAGGTACGTACCTTTTATGATTTATCTTCACCTGATTGAGATATATTCCTTTGTCATTAGAGCAACTTGGTTTTTGGCTCCACCTCTTGCCCATTCATTGTACTGTGGTGTGTGTTAGTAATAGGATAAAGGCAGGAAGTTGGGCCTTCGGGGGAAGAGGGCTCCTATCTAGATTTTTTGTTAGATAAAATAAACCTTTTTGTTGCAGCGTATCCCTGGATCTCATGGAATGGTTTTTGCCGTTTTGGGAACTTCGAATGTGGACTGTAAACAATCCCCCTTCAGGCTTGGGCAGTGGCTATGGTCAATTGGTAAGGAAGCCACTACAAGGCTGAATGAACTGTTTCGCTGCCAGACAAGGCTCTGCTGATGTAGCCTAATGTAGCCAGGTGGTAAGGTGTTGGCACTGCTGTTGGGACAGCTTTATGTAGGCCTTAACAGTCACGTGTGCTCCCTCTCCGGGCCTCTAGGTCACTTGTTATGGCGCACACCTGTCACCATTGTTGCGCACACCTGCACGTCTTCAGACTCACCTGGACTCCATCACCTCCCTGATTACCTTCCCTTCGGGTTCCTTCCCCAGGCGTTCTTGTCTCTGTGTCTGTGTCGTGTCTGTGAGTTGCTCGTGTTTTCTTGTTTTGTGTTACGTTTTGTTTATTTGATTAAAACACTCCCTGAACTTGCTTCCCGACTCTCAGCGCACATCGCTACACTGACAGTTTGTCACCGTTATAGTGCAAGGAGCGTATTGTTTAGTGTTGTGTCGGGGCTTTGCTGGCATGCATCCCACTTTTTTGTAGTTTTTTTGCCCCACCAAGATTTACATGCTGAAATCGCATCTGTGTGTATGTGTGTAGGTGTGTGTGTGTGCACATTGTGTGTATGTGTGTAGGTGTGTGTGTGTGTGCACATTGTGTGTATGTGTGTAGGTGTGTGTGTGTGCACATTGTGTGTATGTGTGTAGGTGTGTGTGTGTGCACATCGTGTGTATGTGTGTAGGTGTGTGTGTGTGCACATTGTGTGTATGTGTGTAGGTGTGTGTGTGTGCACATTGTGTGTATGTGTGTAGGTGTGTGTGTGTGTGCACATTGTGTGTATGTGTGTAGGTGTGTGTGTGTGTACATTGTGTGTATGTGTGTAGGTGTGTGTGTGTGCACATTGTGTGTATGTGTGTAGGTGTGTGTGTGTGCACATTGTGTGTATGTGTGTAGGTGTGTGTGTGTGTGCACATTGTGTGTATGTGTGTAGGTGTGTGTGTGTGCACATTGTGTGTATGTGTGTAGGTGTGTGTGTGTGCACATTGTGTGTATGTGTGTAGGTGTGTGTGTGTGTGCACATTGTGTGTATGTGTGTAGGTGTGTGTGTGTGCACATTGTGTGTATGTGTGTAGGTGTGTGTGTGTGTGCACATTGTGTGTATGTGTGTAGGTGTGTGTGTGTGCACATTGTGTGTATGTGTGTAGGTGTGTGTGTGTGCACATCGTGTGTATGTGTGTAGGTGTGTGTGTGTGCACATTGTGTGTATGTGTGTAGGTGTGTGTGTGTGCACATTGTGTGTATGTGTGTAGGTGTGTGTGTGTGTGCACATTGTGTGTATGTGTGTAGGTGTGTGTGTGTGTACATTGTGTGTATGTGTGTAGGTGTGTGTGTGTGCACATTGTGTGTATGTGTGTAGGTGTGTGTGTGTGCACATTGTGTGTATGTGTGTAGGTGTGTGTGTGTGCACATTGTGTGTGTGTGTGTAGGTGTGTGTGTGTGCACATTGTGTGTAGGTGTGTGTGTGTGTGTGTGCACATTGTGTGTGTGTGTGTACATTGTGTGTATGTGTGTAGGTGTGTGTATGTGTACATTGTGTGTGTGTGTGTGTAGGTGTGTGTGTGTGTACATTGTGTGTGTGTGTGTAGGTGTGTGTGTGTGTACATTGTGTGTGTGTGTGTAGGTGTGTGTGTGTGTACATTGTGTGTGTGTGTACATAAGGATACACTGCAAAGGGGAGAGTCTGACGTCGTCTCCAGGCATGGTGGTGATGTTGAGACGGACAGCGCTGGGGAACTGACTCATCAACTGGTTCTGGAAGTCTTCTCTACGCTCGTACTCCTTCCCCCGGTGGATAAACACCTTGTTCTGAGGTTATAAACAGTTATACACAGTCATAAGGTGGTTACGAATAGTCATAAACACTACATAAGACTGTATTCTTTTTTTTGGGATGTTGATATTGCTACCTCTTGTGGATGGACAATCTGTTGTTTACTTCGTAAGTGCAATAAACCACTATTGACCTCCCCAAAATCATGTAGATATAAGCTCTTTCACATTTCATTTGGAGCTAAAAACTAGACATTGTGAATACAAGGTTAGGCAGATGCTTAGACATACCCTGAGGAAAGGAGGGTAACCCTGTCCGTAGTAGCCCACAGCAAAGTAGTCTGGCTTGGGCCTCAGGATCGTCATAATGTTCTCATAGAACCTAGCCTGCTGCTTCTGCAGAGAGAGGGGGAGGTGGGGGGGGGGGGGGTAGAGAGGTATAGGAAAGAGGGAGAGAGATGAATGGTTCGGGAGAGAGAGAGAGAGAGGATGTTGGGGGAGATAGAGGTAGTCGGGGTGGGAGAGATAGAGGTGGGAGAGAGGGTTAGGGGGTAGGGTGGAGAGGGGAAGAGAAACAGACAGACAGGGAGTGTGTGGGAGAAACAGACAGACAGAGAGTGTGTGAGAGAAACAGGCAGACAGAGAGTGTGTGGGAGAAACAGACAGACAGAGAGTGTGGGGGAGAAACAGACAGACAGAGAGTGCGTGGGAGAAAGACAGACAGACAGAGAGTGTGTGGGAGAAACAGACAGACAGAGAGTGTGTGGGAGAAACAGACAGACAGAGAGTGTGTGGGAGAAACAGACAGACAGAGAGTGTGTGGGAGAAACAGACAGACAGACAGAGGAAGATAGAGACAGGATAAAGCTACAGCAAGACAAATGACACACCCTGTTTTTCAACGCTGAAATACCAGAGAAAAGATAAAAGGACAAAATCCAAGGGCAGAATCTATCATATTTATTGCACAACGACACATTTCAGAGGAGTGAAGTGAGACTCTTGGGAGGCGAGAGAGGAGAAAAACGACGAGAGGGGAAGCGGAGGAGAGGAGTGTATTAAACAGTCACTCCAAATGTGATGTACTTTAAGGGCTGAAGGAGAGGAGAAGTCAAGAGAAAGCAAGAAGAGTGGAGGAGAGTTCTCGGGGGTCCCTGTGAAGGGTGTTAGAAATCAAGAAGAAACGCTAATGAAGGCAGCTTGCCGACAAAACATCCATATGCGGAACAGGACGCAACAGCGTGTCTTACCAGACTCTGGCTGAGCAGCTCGTATTCAAACACTTCCATCTCGTACTGGTCAGCCAGCTCCTTACACAGAGTTATAGCCTCCTCCCACATCTACACAACCCAGAGAGACGAACGATTACCAACACACACTCATGGAGAGAAGAGAGGTTCTACGAGATAACCAACTCCCACACTTCTACAGAGAGCAGAGACGTACGTAACATAGCAAGATCAGCGACTCCGCAACAGAGAGCACAGAGACTGTGTCCAACTTCAATGCATCTATCCATCCAGCCAAGACACTATACAGAATCGAGATAGCCGACTCCTGCTCCTGACCTTGCCCTTGTCGAAGTACCCGATGATGGTTTCGTAGAGACTCTCCTTCTGCTGGCGCTGGGTCTGACAGCTACGCACCTCAAACTGGGGACTGCACTGGTCCTCTGACCACTGCCAGGGGAAGACGGTGGTGTAGGGATTTAAGGAGGGGTGGATGGGTGGAGAGATAAAGAAATAGAGGGGGCAGACACGAAACAATCAGAGCGGAAGGACATGCTATAAACAGGACTGTGAAGGCTACAGGACAAGGGTCCCCAATTACATTCATTTTTTTCTTGAGTGGATGGTCAGGGGGTTGGAGCATAGTTCTATAAATATTTTGTAGAGCGCAAATTGACCGCAAGAAGCTCAAACAGATATATACAGCGGTTCTCCCTTCAAAAGTTGCGCGAACTGCAGCACAGCTTGCAGGGTGCCGCTGAATTCTATGGCACGTTATTTAAGTGTCAGCCATTGTTGCCAGAATGTATCACAATCTGCCACCGTCTACCACAGAAGGTCGCGGCATAAAGCTCGAAACTTTTAAAGGAAGAACCACTGTAGCATTTGACAAACACCAAATCATTTAAACCTGGACTACACTGAGAAACATTAACATATGCCTCTATATTAATGTGTGGGGATACTTGGGAATTGGTTTCCTACATTAAAATCACTTTAAGTTCCTGGTGATTTTACAGTCCTTCATGTCCTTTACAGACCTTTTTTTGTGCTCAGAGGACCAATTAAAATTACAAGTGAATGTCAGTGCGTGTCCGTGCGTGTGTGTTCGTGGGTGGGTGTGTGTGTTCGTGGGTGGGTGTGTGCACGCGCGTGTCTGTTTATGTGTACCTTGAGCAGGCGAGAGTGAAGCAACAGGGTGTAGGCAGCCTCTGTGTAGTTTTCCACAGCCATGTGAAGGTCTCTCAGCTTGTAGAGGTATCTGTAACACACACACACACACACACACACACACACACACACACACGGGTTAATACACATAGAACTGTAATGTATACCATTGTCCACTAGATGTCAGGGTTGCCTAGACAACTCAGTGACTTGACCAACATTCTGTGATACACGGAGCCAATCTGTTATGTGATTGTGATGGCTTGACCTGTACACATCACAGTCTGACGTGAACACTGTGGAACTTAGTGGGCAGAACTTTATTGTGTCCTCGGGGACAAAAGACACGAGTCTGCCCTCGCTTGCCTTAACCCTAGATCTCCCTTTCACCTCTCTCTCTCTTTCTATTTATCTTCCTTTTTTCTGTTCTCTCTGCCCTCTCTTTTCCTCTTATTTCTCTCTGTCTTTCTCTGCCTTCTCTTTTCCTCTTATTTCTATCTGTCTCTCTCTGCCCTCTCTTTTCCTCTTATTTCTCTGTCTCTCTCTGTGTCTCTCTCTGTCTTTCTCTGTCTCTCTCTGCCCTCTCTTTTCCTCTTATTTCTCTCTGTCTCTCTCTGTGTCTCTCTCTGCCCTCTCTTTTCCTCTTATTTCTCTCTGTCTCTCTCTGTGTCTCTCTCTGTCTTTCTCTGTCTCTCTCTGCCCTCTCTTTTCCTCTTATTTCTCTCTGTCTTTCTCTGCCTTCTCTTTTCCTCTTATTTCTATCTGTCTCTCTCTGTCTCTCTGCCCTCTCTTTTCCTCTTATTTCTCTCTGTCTTTCTCTGCCTTCTCTTTTCCTCTTATTTCTATCTGTCTTTCTCTGTCTCTCTGCCCTCTCTTTTCCTCTTATTTCTATCTGTCTCTCTCTGTCTCTCTCTGCCCTCTCTTTTCCTCTTATTTCTCTCTGTCTCTCTCTGTCTCTCTGCCCTCTCTTTTCCTCTTATTTCTCTCTGTCTTTCTCTGTCTCTCTCTCTGCCCTCTCTTTTCCTCTTATTTCTATCTGTCTCTCTCTGTCTCTCTCTGCCCTCTCTTTTCCTCTTATTTCTCTCTGTCTCTCTCTGCCCTCTCTTTTCCTCTTATTTCTATCTGTCTCTCTCTGTCTCTCTCTGCCCTCTCTTTTCCTCTTATTTCCCTCTGTCTCTCTCTGTCTCTCTGCCCTCTCTTTTCCTCTTATTTCTCTCTGTCTTTCTCTGTCTCTCTCTGCCCTCTCTTTTCCTCTTATTTCTATCTGTCTCTCTCTGTCTCTCTCTGCCCTCTCTTTTCCTCTTATTTCTCTCTGTCTTTCTCTGTCTCTCTCTGCCCTCTCTTTTCCTCTTATTTCTCTCTGTCTTTCTCTGTCTCTCTCTGCCCTCTCTTTTCCTCTTATTTCTCTCTGTCTTTCTCTGTCTCTCTCTGCCCTCTCTTTTCCTCTTATTTCTCTCTGTCTTTCTCTGTCTCTCTGCCCTCTCTTTTCCTCTTATTTCTATCTGTCTCTCTCTGTCTCTCTCTGCCCTCTCTTTTCCTCTTATTTCTCTCTGTCTTTCTCTGTCTCTCTCTGCCCTCTCTTTTCCTCTTATTTCTCTCTGTCTTTCTCTGTCTCTCTCTGCCCTCTCTTTTCCTCTTATTTCTCTCTGTCTTTCTCTGCCCTCTCTTTTCCTCTTATTTCTCTCTGTCTTTCTCGGTCTCTCTGCCCTCTCTTTTCCTCTTATTTCTCTCTGTCTCTCTCTGTCTCTCTCTCTGTCTCTCTGTGTCTCTCTGCCTTCTCTTTTCCTCTTATTTCTCTCTGTCTCTCTCTGTCTCTCTGTGTCTCTCTCTGTCTCTCTCTGTCTCTCTCTGTGTCTCTCTATGTCTCTCGCTCTGTCTCCCTATGTCTCTCTCTCTGTGTCTCTCTCTGTGTGTGTGTGTCTCTCTCTCTGTGTCTCTCTATGTGTCTCTCTCTGTGTCTCTCTGTGTCTCTCTCTTTGTCTCTCTCTGTGTCTCTCTCTGTGTCTCTCTATGTCTCTCACTCTGTGTCTCCCTATGTGTCTCTCTAAGTGTCTCTCTCTCTGTGTCTCTGTGTGTGTGTGTGTGTGTCTCTCTCTGTGTCTCTCTGTGTGTGTCTCTCTGTGTGTGTCTCTCTCTCTGTCTCTGTTATTTCTAACCCTCCCTGTCACCCATTCTCAGCAGATACATTGGTACCTTTTTCAGATTCTGTGAAATGTGACATTTTTAAGGGTTTTTAACATTCTAGGTTTCCAACAGAGAAAAGCAGTGTATCTTTGACTAGCTTCACTTTAATTTCCTCCTACATCTGTTTAATACATTCACGAAGAATTCAGACCCCTTGAATTTTTCCACATTTTGTTACATTACAGCCTTATTCAAATATGGAATAAATGGTTTCTTCCCTCACCCGTCTACACACAATACCCCATAATGACAAAGCAAGAGCAGGTTTTTAGAGATTTTTGCAAATTTATACACACATCTCCCCCTTACATTTACATAAGTATTCAGACACTTTACTCAGTACTTTGTTTAAGCACCTTTGGCAGTGTTAACAGCCTAGAGTCTTCTTGGGTGTGACGCTACAAGCTTGGCACACCTGTATTTAGGAAGTTTCTCCCATTCAGATCCTCTCAAGCTCTGTCAGGTTGGATGGGGAGCGTCGCTGCACAGCTATTATCCAGTCTCTCCAGAGATGTTTGATCGGGTTCAAATCCGTGCTCTGGATGGGCCACTCAAGGACATTCAGAGACTTGTCCCGAAGCCACTCCTGCGTTGTTTTGGCTGTGTGCTTAGGTACGTTGTCCTGTTGGAAGGTGAACCTTCACCCCAGTCTGAGGTATTGAGTGCTCTGGAGCAGGTTTTCATCAAGGATCACTCTGTACTTTGCTCTGTTCATCTTTCTCTCGATCCTGACTCCGAGTTCCTGCCACTGAAAAACATCCCCACAGCATGATTCTACCACCAATTTGTTTCACGATAGGGATGGTGACAGATTTCATCCTCTTTGGCCTTCAAATCTTGGTTTTATCAGATCAGAGAATCTTGTTTCTCATGGTCTGGGAGTCTTTAGGTGCCTTTTGGCAAACTCCAAGCGGGCTGTCATGTACCTTTTACTGACAGGTGTGTGCCTTTCCAAATCATGTCCAATCAACTGAATTTACCACAGGTGGACTCCAATCAAGCTGTGGATACATCTCAAGGATGATCAATGGAAACAGGATGCACCTCACCTCAACGTCAAGTCTCATAGCAAAGGGTCTGAATACTTATGTAAATAAGGTATTTCTGTTTTGACTTTGTCATTATGGGGTATTGTGTGTAGATTGATGAGGGAAAAATACATTCAAGGCTGTAATGTAAAGAAAATGTTTAAAAGGGATCAGTCTGAATACTTTCCGAATGCACAGTACATTCCTCCTTTTGGAATATGCCTTCCTCTTTATCATCTCCTCCTCTGAGTTGTTTGATTAACTTCTCTCCTCTCACTTTCTGTCTCTCTCTGTCCTTCACTTTCTCACAATCTCTCCCGTCTCCCCCCACTCTCCCTCCATCCCTCTTTCAGTTCAATACACCTCACACTCCCTATTTACATCTTTCTCTTTCTCCATCTCTCTCTCCCCCTCTCTCTCTCTCGCTCCCTCTCTCTCGCTCTCTCCCTCTCTTTCTCTCTCACTCAATCCCCCCCCCTCTCTCCTCCCCTCTTTCTCTCTCCCACTCAGTCTCTCTCTCTCTCCCTCTCTCCATCCCTCCCTCTCTCTCCATCCCTCTCTCTCTCTCTCTCCTAAAATGAGTGCACATGTTGCTGTGAGTGGAGGGCCTGATCCTCTGATTTTTGACATTAATTCAGCAGGATTGAGATAATCCCTTGTCAGATTATACACACACATATACACACACACACACACACACACACACACACACGGACAGACACAGACACAGACACAGACGCACACGCACACACACACACACACACACACACACACACACACACACACAGGCACAGACACACACACACACACAAGGTCACATTTTCGCCCTCACCCAGTGAGTAATCCACTGTTATACACGGTCTAACCAGCTCATGTAGCCTGCCCAGTCCAACACCACGGGTAGTCATTCATACACAGAAACTCTCTAACGTTTTAAATATATATGAAAGTAGAGTGGTTGTGTAACTAGAGTTATGAAACCTATCTACAATTGAAATGACAACGTGTTATTGTTGCATAAAGTGTCACCTGATGTACATCCCTTCACGGTTGATGTCCTTGTAGAAATTCTGCAAAACAACAGAGAGGAGTGTGAGACTTTGCTTGTTAGCGTGGACATGTGTGTGGGGAGAGAGTGTGTGTGTGTGTGTGTCTCATCACCAGCGCACACACACACACACACACACACACACGACGCACACACACACCACGTTTCTTCTCTTGTGCTCACTTACTGAGAATAACACTCAAGGCAGAACACACACATCTCCAGCGTACGTCCCCATCTAAAACACTCCGATAATCTCTGCATCCCACTGATGTCTGAAGGGCTATATAAAGTATCAAACTCCACAGAAAGATCATTCATCATTTAGAGTCAGTAGCATAAGCTAATGATGTGTGCAGCTAGCATGCATGTCTGAGTGATCCAGATGCAGCCCGAGGATCTGTGTGTTAGCTAAAGCATGCTAATGTCAGTTAGCCTGAGCTAGTGAAGATTGGCTTGCATATTGCACAGCATGCTAACGTCGTTAGACTGAGGTAGGGAAGATTAGCTTGCATATTGCATAGCATGCTAATGTCAGTTAGCATGAGGTAAGGATGATTAGCTTGCGTGTAGCATAGCATGCTAACGTTAGCTAGCCGGAGGTAAGGATATTTAGCTCTCAAAACAGCGCGCCATGAAAAGGAATGGCTAATGCATAGCCATAGGGGGGGGGGGGGGGGGGGGGGCTGAATAGGCCTAACTGTGCTTTACAGCTGTGTTACTGACAGACAGACCGCCCCGTGTGACTGCTATAGTGTCACAGTATAATACAGTAACACAACAACGACAGGCTAGCAATGCTCCTGAGACCCATCTTATCTTTTACTGATCTGGGATTTTATATTTAGTCTAACAGATGCTGTTACTGGATGTTGTAGAAGACGAAGGTTCCAGTGTATTACTATTTTTAGAATGTATTAGAACGTGGTCAAAATTACTTGGATGTTACTTAGTGGCTGTGATGCCATGGTAACGGCTACACGGCGGGCACTGTTGATTGGCATGGAATTGATTGTCAGATGATATACAGAGCAACAGATTGGTTTATTGTTGGGGAGAAGGGTGTAGTTTTGTGCTGAAAGTGAAACTGCAACTCAAGGTTGATTTGCTCGAGGCGGCTGATGACACATGAAACACGAAGGTGTGTGTACAGCCGTTGACGCAACAACGTGCTAATCGCCGCGACACCAGATACGCTGAGGAAAGATGCAGCAGTCTGCCCAATGTGGATCTTCCTGTCGTGGGCGGAGCGTACCAGCAGATTGACGGTGCAGCTCATGCGGTTGTTGCGGCTGTCGTCGCTCATCACCGTGCGGTAGTCAAGGAGACGCACCAGGAGTCCCTTCACCAAGTCAACGAAGTGCTCGACCTCTGGCCTTAACAAGGGATGCTCCACAGCACACTCCAACAGTCTGACAAACACACACACACACGGACACACACACACACACGTAAGCCATTACGTATAAGGTTACAGTTTAAGGTTACAGATATTGCCTGTGATGTGGATATTGGTATTGATGAAA